>NC_056740.1:429789346-430004346 GCF_019279795.1 Protopterus annectens | reverse complement strand
ATGCATATGTCAGATAGCATAATCTGTCACTGCAGTGTAGTAATGAACAGATGTGCATAATCTGTAGTATTGTAGGTTTGTATTGTAGATGTACTGAAATGCTGCTCCTACCCTGTACCAATGCTACAGGTGTGGCTACTGATATCACATCTCTCACACAACTATGTAGGTCTCTCTGATATACCTCTGGGGAAGCAACCTGTAGCTCGTGAGTATGGAGGTGTTTTATTCAGGTTTGCCAATACACTGGCCATGTTATAGCCATGACATTTGCCATGCACACATTTAACACACCTACCAATAATGCATGCTGTACATTTTCACTTATTGTTGCTGTTGACTGCACTGCATCACAGTCGTCACCATGGTGGCATACCAAAGGGTATGTAAGAGTCAGGCAGTATAACTAACAACCTGTCAGTGCAAGATTTGTAGACAGAGATAAACATAATGGTGAGACAAATGGCCTACAGTAGGGACATGTCTGAAACATTACCCTTATACAGTGGCTACAACAGTGTATATACCAGTATTACAATGGCAACTGTTACAGATCTACACAATAGCATATCACAATACCACATTTCACAACTTCTACAACCTGCAATGTGATCCTAACATGAGCAATGAATGTGTAAGATGGAATCCTATGTTAGGATAACAAATATGGGGAATTCATACCTTAGCAAACAATGGAAGCATATGTGTGCACACACTCCAAATAACATATTGTGGAAGCAGCTTTTGAGGTACTACAGCATTCACTTGTCTTGAGTACGCACCTTCCATCAAGTACGGGTCCTCAATGTCACACCAAGTAATGGTCTGCTCTCCAAGAAGTATGTCCATGACATTTGCCCACTCACCTGCAACAGAGGCAGCTGTGGCTTGCACACGTCTTACAAACCATGGAATGGTTCCCATATCCAAAATGTAGCACTCAATAGTAGCAGACATAGCCTTACCTCACCATTGCATATACCATGGCAAACAGTGCAGACAAGCATGTATGTGATGATGAAGTATGGGATATCATTAATGTAGAAAATAAACAGATGCCCATCCAAGACAGATGACAACATATGTTGCAAACTGGTCATGGACCCTGCCCAGACACATGCAGCAACACTGAGGGACTTGCAGGAATGTCTAGCAAGTACTGTCTGTGCAGTACCTGTGTCGCCAATTACTCTGCATAAGTGTGGCCTATGGGTTAGGGTAATCAGATGGAAGAGTTGTTCCACAGGAGACATAATCCAGGGCTCTCTACAGGTAGCATATGCATAACATCAGGTCTCCCAAAAGCATGTGTTGTAATGTGTAATGGTGTACTGAGACCAAGGCTGAAACCTACATACAGTATTAATAAAGATACATGTGCTGCACAAGCAACAGTTCACTTGAGTGCAGGCCCACCATCCCCATCTGTACTTTGCTGGTGTCAGTGTACACCTTTAGGTTTGCTGTTCATTAGCAGGAACTAGGCTGGTAGACATGGTGTTCTGAATTTGGGACACTGTAAAATTACACTCATGTGTGGCCCATAGTTGTCAAGCATCTGCAAAATGGCTGAGGATGGGGTGGGGTGTCATCCTGGAACAGAACAGTGAACTGAAGCATACATCCAAAGCTCCCTAGTAATGGCTGTATCTGAACACAGTCTAGGTCATGAATTGTGGCAGACATAACCCTGACTCCACAGCAATAGTGAAGGGACTGTGTGACCTCCAAGGGCTGTGCACATGAGCTGACCTTGCAATCTGGCAGAGTTGTGGGACATTTGTAGGGCAGAGTGACCAAATAATGGCAAGTGAGGATGGGCCATGCTAGTATACCCCTTCCAGGAATAGTGACTGCTGCAGTTCACTTAACAGGTGCTGCAACAAACCATCATGTTAAGGGTGTGCACACTTATACAACCTACATATTGTATGCATCCCAATCAACATCTGCACAACTAACACATTTGTTTGATACTGCATTTGACTGCACAGGTCATATTTCACATATCAGGTGTGTGAAATGTTAACATATGCAGTACTGTGGCCCAATGGCATATCAGGGAAGAGGGTGGCATGTCAATAAGAGTGTGTACACTCCCATAGCCACAGTAAGCTTTGAAGGTTGTCAGTGTAATTGGATTTTATTGCTCATACATGCACTGCTGATGATAGGATCTGCAAATTGGATGTCAGGCATTCACTATTGACATCTGTCCTCATATCAATCCAGGTATGTGTCAGACAAACACATACGGGCTGTGAACAACAGAACAAATGTAACTGCCACACATATACACATTCAGCAATGGTGTGTACACTTGTGAGGTATGGTGCATAGTACATGGCAGGGTGCTGAACAGGTGCACAGCAATACTGTGTACATGGGTGCAGTGTGTTCCATGGGAAGGGGCATCACCTACTAATACAACTCATGCATCACAGAGATGTATAATGTTGGTAACAGGGATTGAGTATAGCTGCAGTGCATGTTGTTGAGTGTCATATGTCATGCATGTTGACAGTTGGGTAATGAGAGGTCTGTGTAATATCTTTGTGCCACCTCACCTGTAAGTGTGTGTGTGTGTGTGTGTGTGTGTGTGTGTGTGTGTGTGTGTGTGTGTGTGTGTGTGTGTGTGTGTGTAGAGGTAAGCAATGACGTACAGGTCTTAAAGTATGTTTTCTGTTTTCCTCTCACAGGTGGCAAGGAGGGTCAGGTTCCTTCTGCAGGCATACTGATGTTAGTGTCCATACAGACTCTGACAATTATGATAGGTATGGTGAGGCACAGGTGGGGTTTTCAGGGGCTAAAGCTGTGCCATTGGTTGACATCCCATTGTTATTCACCCCATCCCCACACACAGTCACATTGCCCATCACCACTGGCCATAGATGAGAGGTAGTTCACGGGTGGTGGCATGGGACAGGACAGTGTGGTGACTATGGCAAGTGTGTCTGTGCACAGCAGCCATAGCCATGATGACTGGGTGAGATGGTGGGAATCCTCGACCATGCAATGTCTGTGTTAGAGCATATGGTGGAAGTAGGGCGACAGCCACGTGGACGTAGGTCAGCAACACCAACAGGTGGAGGTCTACATGGACATGCAACAAGTCAGAGCTGCTCCCATAGTGGCAGTACCAGCACCAGCACTGCAGGGGGGTGCTGTCCACACCACAACACAGCAGGCCAAGTGCACATGGCCCTGGCTGGTCCCAACAGGGACCAGGATCCAGCGGACATTTGTCATCATCAGGGGAGAGTACCATATCTGGCCTTGTACCCAGAAGTGCCCATGGAACCCCTGGCAGGCACAGTTCTCATGTCCATGGCCAGAGATGGTGAACTGCACACCCTGTCATACACAGTTTGCAGCTGTCCAATAAACCCCTGTATAGGGCAGCCACATGGCCAAACTGTGTGCATACACACTCACACACACACTCACACACACACGCACACGCACACGCACACGCACACACACACACACACACACACACACACACACATCACCAACACAGCTAGGGCACCTCCATACCTACACACACCACATATGCAAAACCCAATTAATAACAAAACCCCCTAACACACACATGATGTGAACCAAACAGCTCAGCCTAGGTCTCTGGCAAACCCACAATACACCCTGTGCATATGATGATACCTGTGCCACATCCCTGTCATCCATACCACTGATGCAGGGACACGCTTATGGTTCTGATGCACACGGTAACTGCACTATAGTGTACCAATGTACTGCTGTGTAACATATTGTCAGCAGTAACGTTTAATGCTTACATGTCAGGTAGTGTAGCTGTGCAGCCATGATGCATTATAGCTGTTATTAACACTGACTGATTGCGATCTCCATAACGTATTCAGTTTGTGTTCTAGGTGTCTATGTATCAGCAGGATGTTGGTCTGCTGTTGTTTTCAACAAGGGGTATGGCACTGTGGTGACACATTGACTGTGTCATATCCTGAGTACAGCTGAACACAAGCCACAGGTCTGTATAACAATTACTGCATGTGCCACATGCCTGATTGATCTGAGGGGTGTTTACAGGTGAGTGCATGGTCGCTGATGTCAGCAGCCCTTCTAAAGTGGACAATGGTAACTGTACTGGGTAGCACACACCAAATGTTTGTGAATAACACTCAGAGACTTTGGTGTTGATGCAATACACAGAGAATACTGTACACATGGATGTACTTAATTTTGCAGTGAACCCATTTTACCCTATGTAATTCCACCAAGACATAATAAGCAAAACATCACATCAGTAAATAATCACTCTGCTAGTTTAATGTCATCAACGATGGTACTGGCAGGGTATATGTCCCCTTCCCCAATGTAGTGCAATCCTGGCACTGGTAAACATAGGTCTGCTGGTGTGGGTAGCACAGCCCTACACTTTGGAGGGTGTGGGGTGGTGTAGAGCTGCACATAGTGCGAGTGACGACTACTTAACCTGTTAACATACACTGTACAGTATTACAACAGACTAAGTGTGGGGATAAACACAACAATAACCCCAATGATGGTGGCTGTGACCACAACATCGACAGCCAACTATATATACCAACTCCAGTATCACTGTACAGCTATACAGTGGGGAAGAGGGCATTTACATATCTACTACTAGTTTTGATGGAATGAATTCCCATGACATGATTCCTTTGAAATGTTAGCATTTGCCAGTCAGTTCTTGGACAGATGACCTCCTGGGACATTTATATTCTGCAAACTGAAGTAGATCCCTTCACATACACACACACTTACTTGGCAACACTGACAGTATAACCCCTACCTAGGTACTTACTGCTAGTGATGTGTTTGGTCTTAATTGCACACACCACAAAGCTTTTAGGATGAGGTGTGTCCCGAGTCACTTGTTAAGTGAGGAACATCACAAGGCCTTGTACAGTATGGTAATGGGGGATGTACTGGGTGTTACTGGACAATACATAGTATGACATACTGTTATATACACATTGACAAACACATAACAGTCATAGACACATCTGAGAGACCTGGGTTTATCAGTGCTAACTACCTTGTCAGTGAGTCCATTCTGTTACAGATAATTTGTACACAGCACATGCATCATTGGGATGGATAGTGTACTCAGTTACCTGTATGGTTGATGGTGACAGTGGTCCTCATACAGTGGACCTTGGGACATGTACTGGGGGTACCATCATGTAACAGTATACCCAGCACCCACACCCCACATTGGATATTTTACTCACTAAAACCCATGATAATACTCTAACATACCCACAGTCACACATTGACCAGGACTGCAATACAACCCACTGTCTATCTCATCAGTGCTACTACAGGGATATGCATTTATTGCACATTCAACAGGGATAGTAGGGTGATGGTTTGTCATGGCTCTCCTAATGTCAGCAACATCATTATGCCTTATACTGTATGGCCAGGTGTATTGTATTTGGAGAATGTGGCCTCAGAATGCTGTATCCTACAAATATACACAATTGCACACATACACACACTTTCCAGGACTCAGGGGGTAACCCATGCCTATCTACCCATTTGTAGAACAGTGTTGTGCTGGTACTGAAAGTTCCAGGTAGCCTATAGGGTGAAGAGTGTAACAAGGTACATTTAATGTCCATTACAGCAGCAGCCATTTCTAACTATGTGAATGGGGGTGGTGTAGTGTGTGAGAAGGCCTTCAGGGTATTATCAACTGTAGGTTTACAAATACACAGACACTGTTATTCTCAGCAATGCACACTGACACAGCTGTCAGTACTGGGGTCCATAGGTGCAGGTGTTCCTAGGTGTGTACCAGGATATTGTCCATGGAGACATGAGAAGAGAAGTAGATGTGGATACAGTAGTATCATGCCACCTGACATTTGTCAGCAGGCCATCTATCAACTGATGCCATGTGAGTGATCCTCAGGGTGACAGTTAAATGCAACATCCAGTCATCTGGTTGCCTCTTCCAGAGGGCCAGTGAGGTGCTCCAATTGACATGTATGCAACATATATTACATAACATGGCTGGTGTCTGGGTTGGAGACCTATACCCAAGCATGTTCTGTTGACTGTGGTAGTCTAGTTGAGGTATCCATGGCATGTGGTGCATGCAGAGTGGAGTTTCCTAGCTGTGGCATTCACAACACAGCCGGGTAGACATGTCACTGTCAGTCAAGTATAGACTGCCCGTAAGCAGCAAAGATGGATACCTGACATTGGCACATCTGTACAGAGGACAGACAGAAATCAGCTAGCCAACAGGTTATGCATTAGGATTAATGTTTTGACAAATAGATGTCTGACACTGATAGGTATGCCATTACTACATGACAGCAGCCCTCAATGACATGCCCTATACACATATTAGTCTACAGTTAATATCCACATATCAGATCAATATCCATTAGCAAGTACTTAATAACACACAGCTCACATACCAAGAACACGATAGTCAGTACTCAGAGTCCAGCTTTGCATGCCTATAGGGTGAAGAGTGTAACAAGGTACATTTAATGTCCATTACAGCAGCAGCCATTTCTAACTATGTGAATGGGGGGGTGTAGTGTGTGAGAAGGCCTTCAGGGTATTATCAACTGCAGGTTTACAAATACACAGACACTATTATTAATACTTGTTAGTGATATTAGTGTTGAATCAAGTATGTTGTTATATCTAAATATACACATATCAGATAAATATGGTGTGATACATCTGGGAAGGTATATATAACAGTTGTGTGTGGGTATATATACACAACAGTTTTGTGTGTGTGTGTGTGTGTGTGTGTGTGTGTGTGTGTGTGTGTGTGTATATATTTTATATATATATATATATATATATATATATATATATATATATATATACATTTTTATTTGAAAGTTCGAACAAATGAAGGGCTCCCATATATATATATATATATATGTATATATATATATATATATATATATATATATACATATATATATATATATATGTATATAAATATATATATATATATATATATATATATATACATATACATATATATATATATATATATATATATATATATATATATATATATATATATATATATATATATATATATATATATATATATATATATATATATATATATATATATATATATATATATGTATATATATATATATATATATATGTATATATATATATATATATATATATATATATATATATATATATATATATATATATGTATATATATATATATATATATATATATATATATATATATATATATATATATATATATATATATATATATATATATATATATTTATATATATATATATATATATATATATATATATATATATATATATATATATATATATATATGGGAGCCCTTCATTTGTTCGAACTTTCAAATGTTCAAAACTCTTATGGCCGACACCATATGAGCGAACGTTTGAAAGGCCGACAAATGATAGTGGAGATCCCTCTACAGTGCGGGACTGGGAGATTCCCCTTTCCTGCACTGTAGGTAAATGGTGCTATTTCAGGATGGCGGTCTTTCGGAATGTCAATCATATGGTGTTGGCCATATGAAAGTCGGCATTCTGAACGGTCGACATTCTAAAGTAGACCCATATTTTTATCTATCTATATATATATATATATATATATATATATATATATATATATATATATATATATATATAAAACATATGCCCATAACATGTACTGGAGTCATACCTCGGCACCAATAGTCACAACCTCTTAGTGTAAGGGGATGTCATGTAATTATTGCAGGTATAAATGTGGAATGTTGCTACAGCAACAGGGGTTGTGTTAACAGACATGTGTGTTAAATCACTTCTGATACTGACATGTACGCCATCAGTTACTGACAGACATCATAAGATCATCATAGTGAAGTACCACACAAATCACAGTAATGATCCTGTGGAATACAGCAGAGATATGACCAATAAACACGGACAGTCTGACACGGGTCTATACCATATGAACGAATCGCACAAATTGCGAACACTCGTAATATCGAACGTACCGGACCTCGAAGTGCTTTTTCTGAGATTGCGGTACAGTGAAGAACAGGATATTTGCCCTTTCCTCACTGTAATGCGATCTTGGAGTTGGAGTATATATTTAGCGGGGGGGGTGTGGGGGAGCAGCCCCCCTCAATAGGAAGTTCGAGGTCTGGTACTTTTGATATCATAAGCATTCAAACTTTTGTGCGATTCGCTCATATATAGACCCCTCTGACACAATCTGGTCAGTGCAGAGGTATACACAGAACTCCTTAGTGCAAGATGTGTGGACCAAGCCTGACAAAGTTGATGTTTACAGCCATGTAAATGGGGATATCGCAAAAATGCTGGAATAGATAAGCTCACACAGTTGTTGCATTTGCACACTCCTGTCTGTCCTAACACATATTGACCAGAGGAGCAGAGGTCCCAAGCCCACATACTTTACACTACTTAATGACATACATCTTTACACCATCCCACTGCATTTTCAGGCATACACAACAGTTATGGTGGCCAGGCAACAGTCATCTGACAAATATCTGGACATAACATCACACTAGGTAAATACACTGAGCTGCTAAGCATGTCACAAAAGCACTGTGCAAATTACAGGCAGACTGCCATAACACAGACCCGAGGTGTGGTATGAATTATAGCCTGGTAGTGCAGGGGTGCTCTCTAGAGCCTTGAACCAGGTTTCAGTTACTGCACAGATATCAATGTTCTCCATTTTAAGGAGGTTTTCAAGTGAGTGCATTTTGAAATGAAAACTTCTAGCATTGATTAACATAACCCTCAGATTCCGTTTGGTTTTAGCAGTTATAGTGGTACTTTTGACATCAGGACAATGCCTAAAAAAGGCACTATAGGGGTAGCAAGCACCTTAGCCAGTATCCAGAATCCAAGGGGTGACAGATGCAGGCCATCTTTGGTGAAGCATCGAGGTCTGTTGATCATGTCATCCCAGGCAGACAGATACTGGATCCCCTTAGAGTGATACCAGAAATGTAGCCAATTGTTGAAGTCAATCATTTTCTGCTTGTACTGTGGTATCATTCTGGGTGATGGTAGGATGCTACTCAGGGCTAGAGTCATACCTGCCTGAGCTACATGGTCTGAGAGCTCCTCCATGTCTCTTTTTATGTAGTCCAGAGAGGTATGTCTCAGGTCCTTCACACCAACATGGACAATGACCAAGTCATATTTCTACCTGCTGTGAAGTGACCTGAGTGCAAGTGTTATGGGGCAGATCCTAGCACCTGACAGGCAGCTAACTGTAACTTTCTCCTTTTTCAAACTGGTGAGTGGGACATCAATGTGCCTTACTATTCATTCACCTATAACTAGTGCATTGGGTATACTGTGTTGCCTCTGGGACGGTTTTTTTTGGGTGGCGCACTGTTCGTGTGAACTATGTGTTGTGCAGTTTGTACTGTGGTGTGGTGGTTGCTTGTGTGTCTGCCTTGGAGGTCTCTGATGTTTGGGTAGATTTTTATTAACAGCCTCCGCAAAGGTGGATGTATGTTTTTTGTTTCTATGTGAGGATTGTGATGGTGTATGTTTTGGAGGACTATGTGTTTCATGTGGTGTGGTGCAGGTGTTGACCTTCTCCTCTTGGCTGGCAAGTCCAGTCATTGCATGAGAGGGCTTTGCTTCCAACTTGGATATATAGGTGTATCTCTCACAAGTCTGGGTGTTGGGAGGTAGGAGGAGAGGGTTGTCTGTGTACATGAGGCAGTTGCTACATTGCCTCAGGATGCCAAGGTTCACCAGGTTACCAGGAGTGAGCACAGGGAACTGACCTTTAGAAATACCTGGATGGGTGTTAATTTAATAGAACTGAAGTTGTTTAGTGCTGGTAGCAGTAAAAATGCTCCAGTAAATGCTACAAGAGACTTTGAGCAAGTGCTAGACTTTGATACTCAAGTTGAGTGCAAACGGATGTTAGACTGGCAAGATTTAAGGGAAAATTTGAAGATTAGACTTTCTGGCACCAGAAATAGTTTAACCCTAGCTTAGCGGCGCTATGCGACGCACAACACCACACAAACATGGGTTTTTAAGGCAGAAGGTTAAAAGGGATAGAAATGCTGCCCACACAGCCAATAAGCTACAATTTCCAAGTTTGAAACCATTTATCTTGTGACTGATAGGCTGCCCAGTGATTACCCCTCACTCTGATAGGTGGAGAGGCTACCCTCAATTACAGAACTGTATAGGGCACTCAGAAACTACAAAAACAGTCCTGAATACTGTAAAATCTGTAACTGGACTATACTGGCTAAGAAAAAGGTAGGAAGAAAGGCAAAGATAGATTTTTTTTTTCTTTTTTACAGTTAAATGGAGAATACACTTATCAAGGACAAATACAGTAAAAGAAAAAAACAGTGTTCAGTTTAAAACTCACTACAATTGCAAGAAAAGGCAAGCAAACACTTAAAACACAGTGCAGGCTAGCACACTTAAGTGTGTAGCTAAAATTACAATAAATGCAGTTGAATTTAGGGTGAAAAAAATGGCAGAACAAGTGCAGTAAGGAATAATATAAGCAGGTAAAGCAATGATACTTAAATTGAATAAGAAAAGTCTCTCTTTGTCATCTCTGCTGCTCTTGTAGGCATTAGGATGCCAAGAGGGGATCCACAGAGCTTAAACAAGGGCAAAAAACGTGCAAACGCTGCAGATTGAGAATGATAATTTAAAATGTAAAAACCTTAATGTCTATTCATCTATAAGCTTTTTGTGGATGTTTTTCTAGTTTATCTTGGTTAAAAATACAGCTTTTTTATTGCCTTTAATTCTGTCAATCGTCTATGGGCCCCAGTACTGTTACAACTGTAACTGGTAAACACCTTAGTGATGCGATATGTAAAATAGCGAGATCAAGAGCCATTCCTACCCTTTATGCAGATTAATTATGGTAGCCTAGGATATTGCTTTTCCACCCATTCTCAGTCTGCAGGCATCTTCAGAGCAAACTCTTATGGCAGAAAAGCTAAGCAGGACCAAGACATACCCTCATGAATGGAAATTCAATCAGGGTATTTTCCAGGAATTGATTTATCTATAAGAACACCTGTAATGGATCTTTTTGCCCCCACTCACAAATGGTATGATATTGGAGATGTTGGAGAAAAGTAAAACTAGATACAGTATCATGTTATATATTTGCATAGATACTGTTCTACTGTGACATGAAGCACTGCTGTTGATGGTGTCACTTCCTATGTCACACATCAGCACAATCAGAAGGTGAAGTATTCACTTTCAGTATCCTACTACGTGGCAACTTAATTTGTTGAGGATGCTGTGGGAGGTGGGGATATCTGGCCATGCATCCCATGGTGACAAGAGACCAAAAGCACACAACAACATGACTCTGAGGTTAGGGGGAGATGGACAGGGGGCTTAAGGCCAAGTATATAGATGAAATGGGCATTTGCTGCTTCCTCTCAGACAACAGGAGAATGACGATTTATGTCCATCTGAAAAGTCAGGAGTGTCTCCCAGTGTACAGTGAAAGGAGCTACAGCAGCTTCACAGGAATCAAAAACAAAGGAGAAAAGGAAATATAAATTCTGATGCAGTAAAGTCATTTATTTGCTATTATATACTGTCCAGTTGTCTTAAATGTAATGTAACCACAGAGTCTATATGCTGTACATATACCACAGTGGGGACTGATGATACATAGGACTGTATCAAAAGTGATACAGAATGTCAGTCGATACACTTGTCACAATTTCTTTCCAAGGAACTGTGGCATGGATCAGTAGATGGGCAGTATGTTTTGTGAACCACATGTGATAACACTTGGATGAAGACAGTTTTAAACACACCCATAACATGTTTTTTTTTTCCTCCAAACAATTTTCGTAGCTCATAGCATTATTAAACAGATAAGCTTCTGCCAGATGCACCTGCCTTTTATTGTAGCGGTACTAATGTAGCTTGATGGTTGGATATAGACAGCACATCTATCCTGGTGTGTTTGTTTTTATTATAAGTTCATGAGCTTTGTCCATTAATTAAGCTTGTGATAGTGAATTGAGGGTATTTTGGCCAGAAAATGTGTGAGAGACTGATGTGATGATGAACATGTGTGCTGCTAGATATGCAGGCTGTGAATGGTGTGTGTGTGTGTGTGTGTGTAAGCTCACAGAAGTATGTTCATAGATAGGTTCATAGATTAGTACTAGGCTAACCGCCCTTGTGGGCCATTTTCAGCCTAGCCAATTACCCTATGTGAGAATCAAACCCTGCACCTTATGTTTGTAAGGTAAACACCTTAACCATTATGCCAACCTTCCACCCCCTGGTATCTATCATGCTTGGCTTACATGAAGCTATATGACACTTTGTTTGGAAATGTGCCTCCCTGGCGTATATTACCTTGACAATTATGTTTTAAGATATTTGGTACAGAATCACACCATATGACAAACTATTTAAAGCCCTGTCTTCTTTCTTCCCACTTTGGTCAAAAATCGACTAGGTCACTGATGACTCACGCCCGTTTTGTAGCAGCAATCACAGCTGACAAAGTAGTTGGTAATGGAATTTCAGTAACTCTGATGCTGTTGCCTGACAGAGAAGGTGAACAGACTAAGGGTCCCCAGAGCTAATTCTTATCCTCAACATAATTAAACAATGTAGTTCAAGCACCTTCTGCAGCTGAAAGAAAGGGCTTATTATTGTGATTGTAAAATAAGGCAAGAAAGGAAGCCTATAACAATTGCTGGACACTCCGACAAGTGATTTTGAAAGTAATTAGACATTTTGAGTACTGTCATTATGTGTAAATAAAAATATCTTAGGAATTGTCAATTTAATGCCACTTCTAGGGCATATAATTGAGAATCCAAGAAAAACATTAATGAAAAAAAAATACATTGTTATAGCTCATCTCATTGGCTCATTTTAGAACTTAATAAAATAATAAGTACTTTTTGTATCGCAGGAAATTTAGTACTTCATACAACAAGGTAGTATAAAATGGTGCGCTTTTTTTAGCTGTTGACCATAGTCATCTTTTGAAGTGTCTTAAGTTCTGGAACAGCATACATTGAACAATAAGATATCTCTGCTTTTTATCGACATTCACTGCTACTCTTAAAAGGAGCTGAAATCAAACATTCATTAACTGATAACCATTAGTAACAATAAATAACTGGAACATGTTTAATCTCATTTCTACCCCTGGATTTTATTTGGGTTAACCAGCTAATGTACTTAAATGGGATGAGTGATGCACTATTTTCTCTAGTCCTAAGAAGCTCTGTTAACTCGATGCAGAGTATTGTATTCAATGTTGTATACTACATATAATGTGATTGAATGGGATATGGCCAAAACAGAGCTGTAATGATTCATAGTTCCAGTTTTAGTTCAGTACAACAAGGAAAACCGCATTACAGAAAATATGCAAATGATCACATGATGCTGTGCAAATGAAGATGTATAGGGAATGAGGCCATAATGAAATGCAAATGTATGCAGGTACAGTACTGCCAGACTTCATATTCACAGGTGGAAGAATTTTTACATACCTGCATTGCACCATATAAAAGCAAAGCCTGTGGAAAATATTGGAGTTATGGAATGTTAAATGCCCCGATCATAACAGCAATCACATAACAGGTTTCATCTGTTGGCATGGCAAGATGTCAAGCTGAAAAGAGAACGGTATCAGCAGTAGAAACTGTTTCACAGTTTCACAGAAAACAAGATTGTTGTGCATTTCTATGTAGACTACGATAATGTAATAAGCTTGGTTGACATGTATCTGCAGGAATGCTTGAATTTCCTATCAGTATGGGCATGTGTATGTATAACACTCATAATCCCAGTTATAGGAATCTTTCAGATACCAACTGGAGACACATTAGATACATCACATCTCCACTTCTGGAGTGCTTAATAACTTTTTCAAAATACATCTTCTATAAATAGATGAGTATGTCTGATTTCTAGCACACCTGAGGAGAGAGCCACAACTATTTCTGGTTTTGTGATAGCACCCGTGATCTTAAAATACTGGGTGCCATAAATTGTACACAGCTGCAGCAATATAGGCCTCCTTGGCCCACCAGCATAGAGGGATATTAACATAAAAGATTATTTCAAGAACTGCCAGGAAGTGTACAATGCACATGGGATCATAACTGATGTGTCTGCACAGCAGCCTTGCAGTTCCCGCTGTTCACATATGTGGCATAAATGACAGATGTATAATCAGTTCCTGCAAGGTGACATTCGGTTACATTATGGCCAGACACACATTGATTGCATAGAAGGTGCAGTGATAGTATCTGGCCCATACCTCTTAACTGTACAGATTTTCGCTGAATGTCCAGAGTTTTGCCTCATATTTTTAGTCTGTTTCTCATAAAATTGTGATTTTCTGGTAAATCACTGGCAAATCATTGAGGATTGAAGTCAGAAAATAATGACAGACATTTGAGTTTTAGACATTATACCCTTCAGAAAATTCATGCCAATACAAAAGGTATTATTCTATCAACTTTCTAAGTTTAAAAGAGCAATGTGTAAAAAGTACCCTTATTGTTGGGTCTCTGTCCCCTCTATTATTTACGACTGTCCAGATTTCTTGCTCTAAGAGGTTGAGAGGTATGGCATCTGCTTATGACTGTGAAGCTGATAAAAAAAACAAACAGCAGCTGCACAACAAATCCCCTGACAGTGATGGGCATAATGCATGGCAGTGTTGGTGAAACTGAGTCATAAGTCCAAATAAATAGGCATCAATGAGCATATGCAGTAACAGTGCTATGTTACACAGAGCACATATGATGCATGCATTGTTAATGGAAGGTTATGCTGAGCAGTGCCTACTCAGGTCACACACTACACATCAGACATCTCATCATGTGCAAGATAGAGAATGGAGTGAGTCACACATCATCATGTGCACAGGTGCTGAATGAGACAATTTATTTTACTTATTTTATTTTATTTTATAAATGAATCACACTTATACTTAAACTATACACTTATACACAATAATAATGACTTGTGGATGTCCACACACGCGCGCGCACACACACACACACACACACACACACACACACACACACACACACACTGGGTGAAGGAGACCATATCACAGGAGGAATAAAGAGGGGTCTCATTTTACATAGGGTACTCTATGTCAGGAATAACATTCTCCCATGACATTGATGGGATGTCACTGTATGACCATAACCTAAGGATACTTAGATGGCTTGTTGTGGTAGGACTCAGGACCTTCCATACCAAGAATCGTGACCTACTGCAGGACCATTACATGGATGGAGTCCACTGGATTGTTGGGATGATGTGTCCTGTTAATGGAAGCTGGTTGTTATTGCTTCAGAGATTATTAGTTTCTAAATACTGATGTTATTGAACACGGTTGTAATATGTATTGTTTGATTTGGAAAGTCATTAATTAGATAAAGGAAATGACATCATGATGACACTGCTGTTTTATAGTGTAAATTGAATAGAATGTGTTGGATCTTTGTCTGATGAAGTATAATATTTTATTATATGAAAGCGCTCACAACACGTTTTTTGTCATTTGTGGAATAAACATAGTTATTCTAGTTGGTCGTTCGTTCCTGGTTCACCTTCCGACACAGTGCTTTCTTGTTTTTTTCAGATTGCTTCAGAGATGTTAGAGTGTGTGCAGGTGTTGACTATGTATGCTGTGATGCCCCCCTTTAACAACCATCCCAGGAATGTACCCTGCCTTGAACACAGATAGTATTACCAGTTTGGCTGTGATAATAGCATTTGCACACCTCTTGAAAGAAGTAAAAACAGAAGCAATGTGTGGTACCTTATTCCTCAGGAAAACAATTATGACATTTTTCTTTGGCTTCTTGTCCTTATACAGCCCCTGAGGGTGCTGTGTGACATACTCACAAATGCCATATAATGCAGCAGTCAGATGCATTAAACCCTGATTAGAAGCAGATTGTGTTGGGATGATATTCCACTATATCATATAATTAACCTTGAGTAGTACCTGCATGTCAAGGACGTGTGATGTATCAAGCACCCCTGCATGTTTGCTCTATGGTAGGTATAACCGCATTTAATGCAGTGCACCCTTCTACTGTTGCAACCACAGGGGGGAGTACTATTAGCACTTGATCCAGGGGAAAGATTTCCCAAATTGGGGAAGGTAAGAACATAGACTCTCCAGTCTCATGTTTACCTGGGTGTTAAGGTTGCATTTTCACCCTATACTGTGGGTGACTAACCACTCAGGATAGAGATCGACAGTACTTCTGCATTGCATGACTGTAACTTTGGTATTTTTGTCTTGGCAACATCATCAGTCCTTCTATAGGTATGTGGACATCAGTCTGTTGTTTTCCTCCAGTCTCAACTAGTGTCACCTCTGCAGGGGTTTGGCCTGTGAATGTATAACATAAGAAAAACCAGAGTGAATCTAAATATATTTGTAAAAACTGTGGCCTTGCGGCATGCATGTTAAGGATGTTCATACAAGAAAATAAATGTGCAACTTACATATACTTCTGCTGCCATTCTAACATGTCCAAACACCCAATGTTTCTATGTGAAATCATAAGTAGGTGATGCTGTGGTCAGCCCTCAGCCTGTGTGTGCAGTGGTGTTACAAAAATATTAGTTCTGTGAGTACTAGCCTGCTGTATCGTCTACTGAAATGCATGGGGTTGAGTTATCCTGGTGCAATTGTCCACTCCTCAAAAGATGATTCATATGCCACTCCACACCTATGCAGGTACACAAAAGACTCCCCCTGTTCTGGTAGTCTTTTGGCCCATGTTGTCTCACATGGCTGACCACTATGCTGCTATGGAACATATCTTTGTCTTAGTATAGCATGTCAAGTTGTTGTTACGCCTATGGCGTCACTGCAACATGCAATTCCAACCTTCCATAGCACTGATGTCATAAACATCTGGTTACATAAAGGCTGGTCAATACCCAGCCGGAGTTGTTTATGGCTTCAAAGTGCCTACTTTATTTTCAGCAGAGCTGAAATTGTCCAGCCTCTGTCACAGGCTGAAATGCACCCTCAGAATGTCTCACCATCCAAGGTGGGTACTACATGCATGCATGGGAGAAGGGCTGTATACACTGCTATTAATATTAGAATGACACCTATGGAAACATGGATGGCACAGCTGCAGAGGGCTAACGTGGAAGGGATTCATATGTGAAGTCATAGTACAGCTGTAACCAATACCGTATGCTCACATATACCATTCACAGGGTATAGCCCTCTGTAAGGACCGATGTGAATGTATAAGGACGGTAACCCTGATATCTTGGAGTGCATTGTGGCCAATATAAGACATACGAGTAAATACATAGTTTATCGATCACTTTAGTTACATTGCTCTCCTATGCAAACGTATGCATTAAATTGCAGTTAGATAAATACATTTTATCACATGACTGTAGATCACCGTCTACCTTTTCAGTGCTTTTTATCTTTTTCCGAAAACTGCAGACTTATTTCCACACACTGTCTCTGATAACTTCAGATTCTCTTACAAGATTTGTAAGTCATAGCATTTGAAATGATGACATATACTTATTAACTACAAATTTTTACCATTTTGCATACTGCATGGGCAAATCATGCCACTAACAATGAACGACTATGCATTTCTTTATTTCACTGACATGCATAAAACAAGTAATATAGCTAGATTCTCAGGTACATGTCTGATATTCTAGACTTGTGAACTCATGAAGGGAACTTGTGTGAGTATTAACTTCATGCATCTGAATAGCTGCAAGCTGTGCTGATCATGATTCAGAAATCACATTGCATGCATAATTCAGTGGCAGCCATTTTACTCCTCATGAAAGTCCCAACAGTTTCAGAGGCTATTCATAATGTCCACCAGAGCGCACCTACCTGGTGTATGAAGGAGACCAGCATTACACTTTGTATCTTTTAGAGAAAGTCCTGACAGTTGCTGCCTGGGATCTATGATGGTCCTTTCAGAAAAGCTGATGCCAGTTATGACCTGGTTGAGGTACGTCGCATGGTGACTTGAATTACCAAGACAGAGGAGCACTACCTTG
Organism: Protopterus annectens; assembly: GCF_019279795.1. Taxonomy (NCBI): domain Eukaryota; kingdom Metazoa; phylum Chordata; order Ceratodontiformes; family Protopteridae; genus Protopterus; species Protopterus annectens. The sequence continues at coordinate 429,986,221 of NC_056740.1, read as the reverse complement.
ACCTGCCATATCATCACACGATGGTGTGTGTGTGTGCGCATGCGCACACACGCTCGTGTGTGTGTGTGCGTGTGTGTGCAAGCGCACTCATGTGTGTGTGTGTGTTTGTGTGATAGATACAGAAGTTGGAAAACAATGCATTGAATGGTATTGCATCTGTTATTGTAAGCATATATATTTATTTATGTATTTTAATTTAATTTTATTTATTTAATTATTTCAATTGAAGGGCTAATATGTGAGTAGTTGGAACTAACAGGAAGTAATGTTACTGTCTTCTACAGATGTATAATTGCTGTTGGTAGGTCATTCTTTCTTTCATATCTCAAAGTTACAGCAGGGGACTACAGTGCAGTGCTTCTACATCCAGCAGAGGTGGTGCTGTGAATTACATTTAATATTCTGATAATATGTATGCTCAGGTCTTGCAGGGATATATTATATGGTGGGGTGTTGCTGAATTATCTCCAGGCACCAGCATGCTGCTGGGTGTATACTCATATGCACTGTAGGTGTGTGTGTGTGTGTGTGTGTACTCATATGCACTGGAGGTGTGTGTGTGTGTATATACTCATATGCACTGGAGGTGTGTGTGTGTGAGTGTGTTTTTCTCTCTCACTTTCTATATACCTATATGGATTATCTACTTTTGGGTATAATGCTTAAGTGGTGGAGAGATATAGATAATCAACATGTATCCGAGATCGACAAATCCTGGTAGGGGAATATGTCCATTCTGCAGGTACTGTGCAATCTCAAAGTTAGTATATGCAATTAGCATATGGTGATGGTGTGCCCCCTACAAAAACACTTGCTTTTGATTCTTAAGTCAATGTTACAAATGTTGATATTTCATCCATTTGGTGTAAAGTACTTCATATATACACACACATATCATTGAGCCACTAGAGCAAGGACTGTCAGTTATAACTGGCTGCGCTGATCCATCTGATGTTAATAGGCAGCAGTAGTGTTTGCATGTGCTGATGCATTAGCCTTCATATTGCTTGTACCTCACCCTATCTGCAACTTGTTGTGCTCCCCTTCTATTGCATGTGCTGATGCATTAGCCTTCATATTGCTTGTACCTCACCCTATCTGCAGCGTGTTGTGCTCCCCTTCTATTGCATTCAGTCCCATTCCTTGTGCTTCCTTCAACCTTACCACTACTACATTTTCTGCCCCTTGTACACCTTTGGCCATTCAATGTCTCCACATCTTAGCATGTGCATATCCACACATGTTTGCCTCTGCTGTTCTGTGCTTGTCTGTTTGCCACTGGAGAGTATCATAGTATCGCTATAACATACTATGTGACTCAATGCCATCCTGCTGTATGGTGCAGCAGCATGCATCCATGTATTACTCTATACTGCTTCATCCAGATATGCAGTACTTTGCACACTATTGTTTACAGCCCCCACAAGGTTGTTGCAATGTGAATTGCAACTGCTATGGATAACTTGCCTTGCACTTTTCTGTAAATCTTTCTCTTCGTAGAAGTGTTTGTATGCATCATTGCTATGCAGTCCAACTGTGTTTAAGTGAGCAGGTCTAACTGCTCTGAAGTGCGACCTGACCAATTTGGTATATGTAATTATGCTATTCACTGCTGTGCCTTACCTTAACACTGTGCAGCCTCTGTTCATACATGCAGCTCATCTCTATGAAACCCAACCAGAATCCTTAAACAATACTGTAGCTAGGGTGGTGCAAAGGTGGGAGCTCCACTGGACACAAAATGTAAGAAGATGCAATCGAGAGTTTAAGCATGCCCTTTAATTTTTTTTTCTGTACCAAAATGCCTGCACAGAAAGGCACTTCCATTCAATTGCTTCCTGTAGGAAGATTATATCATTTTGCTACAGTTTAATCAAAGCAGTAGAAACTCTTTTTTTTTTTTTTTTTTTTTTTTTTTTGTATTTTACTTTTGAGCTTCGCCTGTAGAGCTGGGGGGAGGGGTGCTACTTCAGCGACCAGCACCAGGTGCCAGATGATCTATCTACAGCTCTGTCCTTGAATATATGTATTTATTTACATTATGAACTAATTATGATATGTACTCAAAGTCTGCATGCCCCATATTTTGATACCTTTTTATTTGTTTAATTTGGTTGGTTTCTTTGTTTGCTTTCCAGAAGAGAGCATTAATCCAAACTGAGCACATTCCGTCTCCGCATAGGAGCATACAATCACATCTAACAGTAAATTCAAGTAGAAATGTATTGCTGAGAAGTATGTATCATGTAGTAACAGACTAGTGCATGAAAATATATCAAGGAGCAAAGTACATTACATCGATAGTTATTTGTTAGAGAACAAACATTAAGTAACATTCAGACAGCAGCGTTACGAACAGTTGTAGCAAACAGTTATACAATGGCAGGTTACAAAACAGATGGAACTACAGTTTCAACAATGAATGTGAAAATCACTGGCATTACTATGATATGTCTACTGTCAATACAAAACAGAGGACAGACCAGCAGTATTTATAAAGTAAGCTAAAATCAGTGTGATGATTACACTGACTTTCCCCAGGATTCAGAATGGTCTCCATGACTGCATCTAGTGGCTGCTGTTTACCTTTCTGGTGCATCTTGACTCTAACCTCATTAAAATTAGTACCATAAAAAGCCTGCGGGGAAAACAGCAGCTAATTAAAATACCCTCTCTTTGCCAGAGCAGCAAACCTACAGTGAGGAAACACATTCCCCAGTGGGGCTGAGTAATGTAATGATGAAATCTCAAGAACATTCTACATGTATGTGCATCAACAGGGCTCAATACATTTGCATATACACATAAGTGGCAAGATGGGAAAGAAGCAATCAGCTTTAAAGGGTTCAGTGCACTTTTAAATTATTGTTTTACCAAATTAAAGGATGGAAAGAGATGGACAGAACAGCATGAAAAATGGGAACACAAGTAGAGGGAAACATAAATGAAACTGCGAAGGAATGAATAGGATAAGGGATGGAAAGTTCGGATAGAATGTTTTGTGGGGCAGATGACCATTTTCTATATACCAAAAAGGTAAAATGGGGAAAAAAAGTAAAAGTTGAAGAAATGATAAGATGTTAGGGTAGTTAACAGGGATGCATGTACAAATGTAGAAGACAGACAGGACTGACGGGGGAGTTGCTGACACACTGAGGGAGAGGGAACGCAGTGGAATAGGAGACATCAGACAAATAGAAGGGAGACAATGGTGATGGGAAGGACTGGACAACAAATAAAGGAAGGACAATGAGACAAAAAGGAGGAAAACACATGGATGGAACATATGGTGGGTAAGATCACCCAGGTACTGCCCTGCCTGTGTCTGCCCCAGGGGGTGTATATACCCTCACCACTGGATTCTGGCTCTGATGAAATAACTAGAGGGAGACAGGGACATAATTTTGCAAGCCACAAGAGGATTATTTCCAGGTGGTCAATGCAGGCATCAGGATGACAGTCTACCAGCTACCATACCACCAGGATTGGGGCTGGCATAATGGTTGAGATCTTTACCTCACAGATAAGAGGTACAGGGCTTAATTTTCACTGAGGGAAATTGGCTAGGCTTAAATGGCCCTCTAGGGCAGCTAGCCTAGTACTTATCTATGAACCACCTCTGTGAGCTGTCCCTGTGTCACATACAATTCACCACCCCTGGCATTGCCACCACTGGGAATGACAGCACTCTTGACTGGGAAAGCCCTAGCAGGGTCTGGACTACAGGGTTTATCAGCCATCACTGCTGATAGCATTGTTTAACCTGCCTTGGCAGTTTTATGTACAGATGTCCTGAATCTTGGTGGCTGATAGGAACTAGTGACCAATGTTGCAGACTCAGGGACTGCTGCGGATGCTGCTGTGTAAAAAAGTAAAATAAATGGAGAGAAACAACATAACAACTCAAAAAATATATATAAAAGAAAGGACAGAGATGGAAGGGGGATGTAGACTTGCTATGAAATAAAGTACTGCACAATTAGAAAAACATGTTAGGTCAAGTACTTCTTCAATAGTGTCATGTGAAAGCATAACGGAGATTAACAACACTCTTCTACAAATGCAGAGAAATAAGTTGTATATATATATATATATATATATATATATATATATATATATATATATATAAACCATAGTAGAAACCAAACGATGCTGGCAAATATCACCTCCAAAACAGTCAATTGATGAAACAACAACAAATAAGGAGGTATCAAACCACGGCTTTATAAAACAATGATTTTAATAAAAGAAATAAACGGTGAGCGCTTTCATGGCACCAGCCACTTCATCAGACATTTAACAAATGATATATTGCAGCATTTATACTGAACTCACATAATGCAACAATTAAGTAATTAATACTTAAAGCCATACATCACATAAAAATGATTAAAAACCATACAAATTTAAAATAGCGTGTGGAATAGCATATTATAAAACTTCATAGATAGGGCTCCCTAATTCTTATTATCTTATTCCCTTGCTACTTTATTTCTTTAGGTCCCTACTCACTAAAATAGGTTTAATATTAATTTTATCATTCAAGCCTTTCCCAGTATTGACCCATAGCCTTATAATCCACTCTAATTCTCTGGTTTCAACCCTATTCTTGACATCCCCACCTCTATCAGTGTCATATACCTTATCAATTACTAAAAATAGGAACTTATGTACCTCTCCATATTCCCTAACGTGTCTCGCTAATGCATTTGTTTGCTCCTCTTGCAATATCATACATGTATTCCCTCATCTGGTCCCTTAGTCTTCGTGTTGTCATGCAAACATAGAAGGCAGATCAGATATTACAGTGTGCTAAATACACAATATTGGTACTATTGCAACCAGCTGATTTTTTAAAAATAAACTCCTTCCCCATATCTCGTTGTAAAAATTTACCACTAGTGCCAATAAATGCAGAAAATTTGCATTTATCACATGGGAAAGTTCCATATCCATCTGCATCTTCTCTCTTTACATTGACGGACTGAGGTCCGCAAAGTAATCTCTTTATAGATTTCTTATTTTTAAAAGCAAACCTTGGAGCTTCTCCCACCAGTCGTTTCACATCATCATCAGCACATAATATGTTCCAGTTCTTCCGATATACATCTTGTAAAGATCTAACATTACTAGAATAAGAAACCTGTACTCTCAAGGGTTTCTGGGTATCAACCTCAGCATTTACCATATTGTCTATTATATGGCTTGCCTACTCCTCCCCTCAACTCAGATAGACCAGCCAATGCATCCTGGACCTCTTTTCCAGTGTACCCCCTTTGTATAAACCTGTCCTTCATATTTTTTAACTCTTCTTTATAATTAGCTTGATTGGCTGTCAATTTTGACGTTTTGGAGTAGAATATACGTTAGCAAATGGCGTAAGGCAGAACAAAAGAAAGGTGAACTGACACCTACATGGTGTCATAGGTCATGATGACACAGTTCCAGTAAATTTGTTGCAACATGTACTTTGAATCTTGGGTAGATGTCTGTCACAGAGATTCAGTCACAGGTTTATGTCCACATGAAGGAGTGTGTGTGTGTTTATGGTGTTTCAGAGAACAATGATGCACTGGTGGGGTAGAGTGTGTGTTTATGGTGTTTCAGAGAACAATGATGCACTGGTGGGGTAGAGTATGGTGAGAGCAGAATGGGCTTGCTGCACCAATGGTGGGTTATCGTGAGTTGAGGTCAGCAACAATTGGTGTCCTTGTAGCTGTTGTAGAAATTTGTGGAGCGCTCAGTGAAGGCTGGCAGTATAATAGTATGCGGAGTGAGTTTTACATGTGTATTTTGTGGGACAATGTAATGGGGAAGTGTGAATCAGAGCTGCATATACACATGCTGCTTACATGGTGTTAGAGATTCTGGTGTGAGTACAGTGTGCTTGATGAAATGACAGTGGATTATCCTGAGCTGAGATCATCGCCAACTGTGTTAAGCCAAAGCAGTCACTTCATTGTATTGTGGGTAGGTTGGAAAAATGCTATGGTTCACTACAAAATCATGTGTGTGTGTGTGTGCATGTAGCGGCTGTGTCTATGCACATTTATTGTGGACTGTGTAACGCTGAACTATGGAGTGGAGCTGGGCTGACACCTGCCCTGTTGGGCAATCTTCAGGTGTCCGTACAGTGGGCTTGCCACAGCAACCTTTGGTTGCCCTGCACTGATATCCTTAGCAACTGTGGTCCCCCAGAGCTGTTGCACCATTGCTTTGTGGAGAGGTAGGCAAAGTGTGTGTGTGTGTGTGTGTGTGTGTGTGTGTGTGTGTGTGTGTGTGTGTGTGTGTGTGTGTGTGTGTGTCTGTGTGTGTGTGTGTGTTAAAATGGAGAGTGACTTGTGAAAGCTTCTGGCATCAGTGCAGTGGGCTTGCTGCAGCAACTGTTGGATGCTCTAAGCTGAGACCATCAGCAGTTATAGTCCCCCATAGCTGTTGCATCATTGTGTTTTGGAGATACAGAGGAATTTCCATGGTTCACCAGTACAAAGTATATGTTATGTATGCATGTGTCTGTGTGCTTTTACATTAGATGGTGTAACAGACGGTGATGGAGCAGAGACTGAATGACACCTGCCATGGCGGAGGAGCTTCTGATATCAGTGCAACAGGTTTGACACAACGGTGGTCCCTTTAGCAGTTGAGGCATTGCTTTTGTGGAGAGGTAGGCAAAGGCCTATGGTTACCTGGCACAGTGTGTGCATGTCTGACTCCCTGTGGCTATGCTGGGTAGATAACAGATGCAATTGAGAAATGTGTTTTGTTAGACTAGACATAATGAAGGTAAGTTATCACTTGTTGGATAATGTCATGTCGGTATACTGTAAAATGCGCATATCATACGAATAATGTTCCACTCTCTAGATGGCAAATCTCTTCACCTTTATGATATGGGGATTGTGGTTGTGTACGTGGGAAAGAGCTATGGGAAGGCAGTGTATGCTGCAAAATGTACACTGGTATACTTACATATTTACTCACGAGTGAAATGTATCAAAGTTATATACAGCATGTGGTGTGTGTGTGTGTGTATACTTATGCCTTATACAGTGTGCTGTCATTATTAATGAGCCTGGTTAATGGTGCATTGGGATGGTGTATTGGCATGACTTGAGGTGTTTAGTTTAGACCATGGACATTGCAATTGTGATTGTACAGAGGTGCATAATGGCTAATATTGGGTGGTACATTAGAGAGAGTGTGTGTGTGTGTGTGTGTGTGTGTGTGTGTGTGTGTGTGTGTGTGTGTGTGCTCGTATGCAGTAATTGTTTTAACAGAAAAGAACAGAGAAATGTGGAACAGAGGCACAGGGACACCTGCCTGATGCCTATGTGTTTGCCAGCTGATGTCACAGTGTGTTTTTACTGCTACAGGTGTGTGTGGTTACAACTTGACAACTGAACTGGCCACTGCGTCTAACCTATAAATAGTAACTAACCAAAATTTGAAAATGAGCACAGATCTGAGTGGAAGAATTATGAGCACTTTGGAATAATCATAATTCATTGAGGAAAATAGTTAATAGAATTGCAACAAGATCCACTGAAACTGTTGCTAGGTCATCTGCAGATGCTTAAAAATAACTATGGTATAAAACACAAAGCTTATGACAGTCACTTATTTTTTATTTCTCAAGGAACCGCCAAAAGTATTGGGTAGGAGTGACTAGAAAAGGATGTAGCAGTGTAGACTGGAAAGTAGTACTGGCGTTAACTCAGACAAAAAAGTGCGACCGTTGCTAAGAGTATTTACAGTACAGCCAACGACGTGGGTGTGGTATATTGAAAATGTACCCGTGGTTGGTGTGGTGTAATCATGAGGGTGAAGCCCAAGTGATTAAACAAAGCCAACCTTGGGTAATTTTCAGTATGCCACACCCACGTTGTCAGTTATTGCTATTATACAATGACATTATTTAAGAAAAAAATGACTTAATTTTCTTAAATAATGTCTTTGTATACAGGCACCGTGGTACTCTTTTGCTTTTCCCGTGGTATTTGCTGATGTACTGTGCATGAGTATGGGACTTGCGTTCCCATAATTCTGCAGTACACCAGCGCTGCGTAAAGGAAGCAACAGAGAAAGAAAGATCTATGTTGCCTTTTTGAACTAAAAAAAGAAAAAAAAAAGAAACCAGGAGGCTTTTAATTTACAGGAGAGATGGGAGAGAGAAAATAAAAGGACAATCGGGTACGCTACTTTAATTTTGCAAAATATACCTGATTATCCCTTTATTTTTCTCTGTCCCATCTCTCTCGTTTGTTTGGGTCTCCAGTTTCGTGAGTTTATTTATTTATTTTTAAATGAAAGAAAAGTAATGTTTTGATTGCATATATTAATGGAAGAAAGTCCGGGCAACCGGACCTTTTTCCATTGATATATGCTCGGATTTACAATGGGCATGCTGGTTGGGCTGCCAGTCAGCATGCTACTTTTTGAATACAAATGGCCAGTCATTGCATAATATGTATTATACTGTACATACAGAGAAATACATTAAGTAACATCAGAAAATGTGCAATGGAAGTTTCACTGACTGTTTATACTAAAGCAACAGTAAGAATAAGTAGAAGGTAACATCAGTGGCCTGTCTGAGAGGTAACATGATTGACCACTGCATTATTATGCTTAGAGCATTTGCTTGCAGACATATAAACAGCTGTGAGTAGCCAATATGAATTCTAATAAACAGAGCAGAACACAGTTTCTGAAATATTTAACACTCTTGCATGTTAAGGATTGATACAAGCATTTTGTAACATTATTTATTGTAAAAGTGCTATTCAGATGACATGAATAGGAAGAGACATGAGGGAACACTTTTGCTGGCCCACCACACAGACAGTTCTGTCTGATGTCTATTGTTATGCACAGGTGTGTAATTAACTAAACCTTGCAGGGCATGAAATGTGATACTGTGGCTTACTGAGGAAGGGAAAATAGGAGGAGTAACTTCAGAAGAAACTGAACCACACAAAAGCAGTATCTCCCAAAAACGTCTGTTATCTCAGCAATGAGTGTGGGTTGCAAATGCAAGAAAATTAGGGCTTTGTATTAGAAATGTACCATGCGGGATGTGCAGTAGTAAGTCCCACCCAAAACCCGCACTCCATCCAACAATCGCTGAACGTAAAGTAATATTCATACCAATGGCAGCATGAATATTCATTGTCTATTCATATTTTGCCCTTTTCCTCAAGGTAGTACGATCTCGGAGTTGGTGTATTTAATTTGTGGGGGGTGTGGGGAGCAGAGCCCCCACATGGCAGCTGCAAGGGCTTGGCCGCTGCAAAAATGAAGAAAAAAATACTTGCAGTCTTTTCCATACCACGACATGCCCATTTCACCTGTCAGTTACTGAGACTATGCCCACTTCTGTGCAGCCCGGCCTGTGAGGTACTTTTCTAATAAAATAGCAAAATTAGTAGTCACTACTACTTTCTGATGAATACAGGTTAGCAATGTGCAGAAATTCAAGAAAAGATAAAAAAAACGTGTTTTTTTTTTTCATTTTTCCCTACAGTGGTTCTTTAAATCCTTGGCAAATGACTTAGACTATCACATCAGAGAGATCATCTAGAACCCTTTGCAAGTAGAATAATTTATGCTAAGGGTATCCAATAATATCAGCTATTTATTACATATGCCCAAACCTCTATATTTAAATCCTCAGCAGCTAATTTAAATTGTCTTGTCTGTCATATCCGCCAGAATCCATTGAAAGTAAGACAGTTCAGTTTAAGGGCAACCAGTATTACATTGTAAGCCTATCCCATTACAGTGGAGTTCTTGGCAGCTGACTTAAGTAATTCGGAGAATGTATTTAAACAGTCTAGTTATCGTAATTATGTTCTGCAGTTTTTGCTGTTAAATGTTGCAGTCTCTATAAGGGTATGTTTGTCATTTCTGAAGCACTGAGGTCCAATTTATTTGATTCATTGTATACCATTTCCACTTCCTATTCACAACCACCTTGTTTAGTTAGAGAAAATTGTCTGCTTGCATAGTCTCATCTACTGCTGTTTGCATTGCTTGCTATGAGCTTAATCCAGGACGTCATACCTTCCCTGGATAGTATATTGAGGTTTAACACGGAACACCATACCTGATCTACAAAGCTTCAGTGAGGTCTTACAGCAAAGTACAATGTATGCTGCATGCTACCTGTTTTCAGACTAGCTTCCCTCTCTCCATGCTCCTAACAAACCATGGTAAATGTGATGAAATTGTGTCTGACAGAGAGTTTTAAATATTTCTTCACTTGGATGCTTCATACTCCAAACTAATTGTGAGTATTAGCACCTGTTTAAGTGAAATGAACCTGGCACCCTTACTTTTTCTTGCATTGCCCCATGTTTGTTTAGATTGTGGTACCTACATTCAACGTCATATGCTGTCGAAAAAGAGTGCACTGCAGTGGCCGTTGTCTTGCATGTTAGTTTAAGAAACTCTTGCATTTTTCTTTTGGATATGCTAAACATAAATGTAGCTGCTATTTCTTATCTTCATTCACAGCTCTGCTGTCACAGGTCTATTACTGTACTCATGTTCACATAGATTAGCTGCAGTTTACACCAGCTGATTGCCTGCTTTGCTTGCTCCACCCCTGTATGTCTTACCAGCTTAAGTCCACTTACTATTATTACATGTTCTGTCACACCAGCTACCAAGCAAAGACTTTTAGCTCTCTACCAATTCAAAATGTAAAGATCTGTTCATTGATAAAGCGCTATAACTCCCCAGAGAGTGTTGCTTAAAAAACAAACCCAACAGAAAAATGCATCAAGTAATTCAATTCAACATATCTTTTAGCACACACTTTCTCCCAGGCTACCAGACCCACATGCTTGTATCCAAGCCTGACTGCATGTAACTGCATGCACACAAGGTATTGTATTCTCAAAATCATTCCCTATCAGGACATCTGCAGGGATATCCTCAAACACACGTACTTGCTGGCTTCCTTTTCCACCCTGCCAGTCAAGGTGAATCCTAGCCAAAGGTATTTGTAATAGGGTCCCTCCTAAATCATTGACTGGAATAGATGGCCCAAGCAAGTAGTGCTCCTCTTTAGCCATTGCAGGCTACACAATGCTTAGGTCAGAGGCTGTCTCTCTCTTAGCAGTGGTCTGTTTCCCATCTACTAAGAAAGGATATAACCTCTTGTGGTAGTTTGGTACCCTTGTTGTCTCCAGACAACTAACTGCTGGCATTCTGTCATTCCCACTTACTGGCTCTCCCACCTTTTGTTCTCCACCTTGCCTCCATGGGCATCTATATGCTACATGGCCCCACTGGTTGCATTTAAAACATTTAAGCCTTGTTCCTGGCCGAGTACCTGAACTACTGGCTTCCCCTGCTACTAGCAGACACTGTTGGGGTGGTCTAGGCTGCCCATTATGGGTTCCCTTAGATGCATGAGCAGCACTGAGTATCCCTTTCTTGTGCAGGGATGCCCTGCTTGCTGGGCATAGGTCCCCCATTTCCCCAACTTGTCTGCTGTGTTGCATTGTCTATCCGCTAACTAGATTCTCATGTCCTCAGACAAAGTGCTAAGAGTTTGTTTCCTCACCAAGAGGTCTACCAGCCCTTCAAAAATGGTGACCTGACACCCAGTCACCCATCTATGAAAAAAATGCTTGCCTCAGCAATATATTCACACCACTTTCATCTGCCTTGCATCTGTGCTCACAAAACGTTTTCTATAAACTTCAGGTGTTAAAGTAAAACACTCAGACAATTTTTAACTGTATTATAATTTAAGCAATCAGCATCAGACAATTTATAAATAGCAGTTACAGCTTTACCATGGAGTAAAGGGGTCAGGCACCTTACCCAGAGCCCTTGGTCAACACTATACAGTTTACAGACCCTTTAAAATGTATGAATAAAACTGTCACAATTATCTCCCTCTGTAAATTGTGGAAGAAATTTACTGACCTGTTTTGTTTCTGGGGTTCGGTTATTCCCTTCCTCATTACCTCCATGACCCTGGCAGAGTCAGCATATCCTTCTCATGTTGCCTCTGCCTCTCATTTTCTTCAGTTTCCAGACATCTCAATTTCTCAGTTTCTTTGGCCTCCAGGTGTCTCAGTCTCTCTGCTGATTTTATTTCCAAATGTTTGGCCTCCAGTTCAAGTCTCTAACTCCAGACAGATTTTTAAGTCCTCTGTGGAAAGGTTGAACTGTCCATTTTCTGAGAGTTGTACATCCCCAAAGCCAGTCTGATTGTCCTCCTAGTTGCTGGCTTGTGATGCAGCTGTGACTAAGGCTGCAATCATTTCTGCTTTAGTCAGATTGGACCCAGTCCTTTGGCTTGGCACACCTCAGCTAACTGGCTCCTTGTCAGCTTGCCATACTCATCTTCTGACATGCTTGCCTGCTCTCCCTGAGTAACTAAGCTAATAAATATAAATAAATACAACTATTGTGATATGAAACTCTGAATGTTCAGTGTGGCTGATTAAGAGTACAAATACCTTCTTTAGTGACCACTGTTTACAGGCTACAGGAATTCAATATCCATCCACACAATACTAATATGTGGATACCCCACCACTGCCCCAGTAATAGTGTGGAGCTGGTTTCTCCACACACGCACGCACTCACTCACTCACACACACACACACACACACGCACACACACACACACACACACACACACACACACACACACACACACACACACTGCTGGCACAGGTTTAATAGCTATGCCCCTTCTGCCCAGACTACAAGGTAGTTATTACTGTCACCAGCCAACTCCTTATCAGCTAATCTTACTGTGTAATGTTACTGTTAATACAAATGGTAGTTAGACCAAGAGCAAGGTTATTAGGAGTGGCCTACACAGTGTCACTAAATAAATATGCACGTACTCTCAGAACTTAAATATGTCTCACAAATATCAGCCACAATGAAAGGTTTAAGTATGTTTAATAATAAACAGGAAAATAAGAAAATACTCAGTATATAATCACAGTTACATCAGAGTTCAAAATTACAGGAAATATTTAAAAAAACATTGCAGGACAGTCTCAAATAAACAAAGAAAACATGTAAACTATACTGCACTATATTCCTGACTGAATCTAAGAGAATTACTATACCCTAGTTAACTTACTTACAGAGCAACAAGGCAGATGTGGTAAATGGATCTTCTTGTCAAGTTAAAAGCAAAATACAGAATACTCAGTCTCTCAGATAGTTCTTAAATTAATATTGCAAATATTACTGCTAGGATAGCTTGCAGAATGACATCACTTCTTGTCATCTGACTCTATCTGAGGTGAAACCACCCACTCATGCAGCTGGTAACATTTAGCACATACCTGTGAAAATACAGACAGGGGCTTCTGCTCAGATCTGTGCAGCTGTTGGAAGTCATAAAACAATAAAACACTTCTACATCTCAAGCCTAGTAATTCTCTCTCTTTCAAGATAACACAGAGAGCTCCCTAGTATAGACATCCTGTCTCTTGCTGTCATAAAGTAATTTTAATTTCAGCTATTTGAAATTAACCTCTTGTATTCCAGTTTCCATTGTTAAAACATATACATCTAAACAGTTACAATAGTGTATGCACATTTCTGTTCTTTTCCAGTAGGGTACACTGTGGTTACATTTTTAAGCTCAGTACTTTACAAACTCTTTTCAAAACACACTTCTCTACCAGCAGTTTGATACCAACATAATATACAGTTCTAATACATTTGTAACACAAGCATCTTACATGAAGCATATTGACATTCACAAATGACACATAACCATTTACAAAATAGAATCTCCTTTTGTTACACTTCTTGCATGCAACCTCAAAGGCAATACACAACTGTGTGCAGAGCTCATGGTAAATGGAGCCACGTACACTGAACCAGAAGATATAGCAAACCTCCTGGCTGATAAATTTAGCTCCATCTTTACACCTCTCTCCTCCTCAACCTTCCCTCAGGAAATATGATCAAATATAACCCCCTACTATCACTATGGAATAGGTCCTTAATGCTTTCTCTAAGACCAAGAACACTGCATCAATGGACCCAGACAATATCCCAGGATGCCTTCTAAATAGCATGAAACATGACCTGTCAGGGCCTTTGGAATTATTTGACTGCAGCCTCCAAACAGGCTTTGTGCCTCATGAATGGAGATAGGCAACAGTCATCCGTCTGCACAAAGGTGGGCCATCTACAGACCCTGGAAACTACAGACACATAAGTCTCACTAGTCTTATATGTAAAGCCGTGGAAAGAATTATCATGGAGATGATCAACAGAGATATAGTAAACCTTCAGACACTGGACCCAACCCAGTTTGGTTTTGTCAAGGAAAGATCATGCCTACTCAACCTGGTGGACTTCTTTGAAAAGGTCACCAAAGCAATGAATGAGGGCAAAATTGTTCACACTGCCTACCTTGACATAGCCAAGACATTTGACACAATACCCTATTCAGGCTTTGTTGACAAACTCAAGAAGTTAGGTAAAGCCCGTATGTCACCCAGTGGATAGCCAACTGTCTCACAGACAGGACCCAGGAAGTTAGAACTGGGGAGTCCATCTCTACAAAGAGGCCAGCCTCAAGTGGAGTCCCTCAGTGATCAGTCCTTGAACCACTCCTTTTTGGCATTTACTTCTCAGAAGTCAAGGTCTATGTCAGTGGTCTTTGGCTGACTAAATTTGCAGATGATTGCAAATTAGGAGCTGTAATTGAATCTCACACTGACACAAATGTTCTCCAGAAGTGGCTTACACAGACAAACAACTTGTGTCAGAGCCATGGACTAAATCTAAATGCCAAGAAATGCGTAATAGTATCCTTTGGGAAGTCATACCATCCCTGGTAACTATCATATTGACAACACACCCCTTAGAGTTGACTCAGTAGTCAGGGACTTAGGGACACACACAGATAGTAATCTAGCCTTTGATCATCACGTGTCCGCAGTGGTGAGGAAATCATTTTATGTTGCTCAACTTATAAATAAAGGTATGGCATCTAAGTAAAAGGAAGTCATTGTTCCACTGTAGTCTGCATTCATCAGACCTATCACTGAGTACAATGCCTCCTTTGGTATGTACCTAACCAGGCATATCCAACAAATGGAACATCCACAGAGGTTCCTCAGTAAAAGAATACAGGGCATATGTAATATGACCTATGCAGACCACCTCAAGGCCCTATCCCTGTATTCTGTCTCCTATGGGCTTTTGAGGGGAGATTTATTCCTGGCATACAGATCATTGTCAGACCCCACTCTGATGGATGTTCTGCATATCCACAAAACAATCAGCACTAAAATTCCATGCTCTAAAGACATAAACATTGCCTGTGATATAAATAGGACCTGCTGGAGAGATAAGTATGTATCCCAGAGACTACCCCATCTATGGAACAACTCCCCATCCATGTGAAGCAGAGTTCCTCCCTAACCCAATTCAAGTGCAACTTGGACAATTGGATGAGTAACCAGAAATTCATCCCTGGTTTGGCACCTATGTCTCTAATGGACACAGGTAACCTGTAAATGGTTCATCTCCCAGGCCCATGCTTGCACTTACTTATCAAGGGTATCAGAACTTGCCAGAGATTTGGGATGCATGGCTAGGTTTAAAAAGGCCCCTATGGTCATTAGCCTAGTAAACACCTATGAACCTATATAAATCATGTTAATATTCACAGCTGATGTATAATTATTTATAAAATTCCAGATAGCTGGGCCGACAGTATCTCCTACTGTGATAGCCTGTATGGTGCTTCTGTTAATTTTATAAATCATTATGCAAACAATGGAAGGGCCTATGTTTACTCTATCCAAATGAAGTTGCAGCTATATATAAATATATAAAAGGAGACCTCCCACCAGAGGCAGTACCTTTATTGCAGTATTTTGAAGACTTATCTATATGGAGATTTAAGCAGACATTAACACGTGGTATGTTGTCTGCTCATTTACCCCTTCTCTTTCTGCCAGATTGATGTAGTGTGGCTGTTCTCAATAAATGTAGTTTACAGAGTGCTGAAAATATAATTGACGGATGGCATAAGTGGTTTTGCTCAGACATAGGACTTGTGATCCTACATGTGCTATATGCCGTAGTGAAGGAACAGAATGGAGTCGTGGATGGTTGGGCACAGACTCTGGCTTGAATACTCTGTACACCTAAATGTGGGATTTTTTATAAGAAAAAGGAAGTTGCACTGGATTGTTACCTGATTTTCTGTGGGATGCATCTACCTCAATGGTTCAGTGAAACTGCATTGTATCTACACCATCATCTGAATTATGCTTATGAGTGATGCAGTCTTCATTGCAGTTGTTACTTTACAATTTAATGCACATTTGTGGTGCCTTGTTTTGGGTTTCTAATTTCTGTTGATGCTGTTTGCCATTTCATACATTGTGTTTTCTTGGATATGTGTGGGTTGAATGTAGGGTAGTGTTGCAGTACAGATTTTCGATAATTTGTGTTTCTATGTGGTTTTAGAAGTATATGTCTTGGTTTGCGGCTGTGGGATTATGTCAGATGGAACTGTTTTCACACTGTGTATTTTCACAATCACCACGTGCCATCTTTTACACTGCCCTCATGTTTGTTCGCTGTTGGGTTTTATGTATATTCCACTTTCAAACCTTCTATGTTAATGATGGGTTATCTACAATGTTCTTATGTCTCAGCTGCATGCCTGCTGGGTGAGTTAGTGCAGTGGCTGGTGGTAATTTTCTGTTATATCTGTTAATCATTTGTGCTACTGATTTGACGAGTGGCCATTTATCACTGTAGGTTCAATGATAAGCTACTTGACAAATTGACCATTGGACATTTAGATATACATCCATATACATTTACTTAATATAGCATATTTTTATTTATTTACATTTGTTGACCGGGACAGTCCGACTGGACGCAGGTCCGTTTTCAGCGGAGGCCTGGGGAGAAAAGCTCCACATTTAAATCTTACAGACAATTGTACACTTTGAGAAATATATCATTTACAAATTATACCCTTGGTTACATCTTACAACATAATACTAGATTAAGACAAAAGTAGTAAAACAGCTGTAGAACATAATTACAGGTTTAAACATGGATTACAGATTTTGAACATGGTTACAGATGTAGAACAATATTTTTATTTCTAATGTTATCAGTATCCTGCTTTAATGTTTATATATTTTGTATGGTTCATATTTTTTTCTGTGGATACTTTCTTCTGAGACTTCCAACAAAAAAAAGTTGCTTTGTGGAATCTCAGCATTAACAGGTTGTACAACAAAAGGAATACAATTATATCCAAAAAATAGGAAGTGCAATGCCCTACAAGGTAAGAACTTCTTCATCAAACTAAATAAGCACCTCAGGGGATTAACTGAGTCTTGCAAAGCTATGCTTGAAGTAAAAGTAGCCTCCCAGGCTGAGGACAATCATAAGGCATTCTTCAGCAATGTCCGCAACCTCAAAGGCAACACGCAACAATGTTCTAAACTAATAGTAAATGGAGCCACTTATACTGAGCCAGAGAATATAGTAAATCTACTGGCCAATAAATTCAGCTACAATTTTACTCCACTCTCACCCTCAGACATCACTCAAGAAATACCCTAACCATTACTCCCCCATTATCAACAGGCCCTTAAAGCACTCTTCAAAGAGAAAAACACTGCATCAGTGGGACCTGATAATACCCCAGGATGCCTCCTTAATAGCATGAAGCACAACCTGTCAGGCACACCATAATCATTATTTAGGTATTCCCTCCAAACAGGTTTCAGGCCAAATGAATGTAGGACTGCTACTGTTATCGCTTTGTGCAAGGGTGGACCTTCCACAGACCCAGAGATCTATGGACCCATAAGCCTGACTAGCCTCATATGTAAAGCCATGCAAAGGATAATCATAGATTTGATAAATGATGACAAAGGAAACCTTCACATATTAGATCCAACTCAGTTTGGTTTCCTCAACAGCAAGTCAAGCCTATTCAACCTGATGGACTTATTCGAGAAGATCACAAACGCAATGGACAAGGGCAAAATGGTACATACTGTCCATGTTGCCAAAACATTTGACACAATACCCCACTTGAGCATTGTGGACAAAATCACTGAATTAAGTATAACCCCCTACATCACCCACTGGATAGTTCTCTGGCTCACAGATAGGACTCAGGAAGTCAGGACAGGAGATTCTACCTCCACAAAAAGGCTAGTCACAAGTGGAGTCCTTCAGAGCTCAGTGCTGGCCACACCCCTTTTTGGCATCTACTTCTCTGAAGTCAAGGCTAGTGTCAAAGGCCTCTGGATGACAAAGTTTGCAGATCATTGCAAACTAGATGCAGTCATTGACACAAACAACCTTCAGGAAGGCCTTACACTGACAATTAATTGATGACAGAGTCATGGTCTAAAACTCAATGCTAAGAACTGCATAATTCTTTCTTTTGGAAAGACGACTGTCCCTGCAAATTACCACAGTGCTAATACACTACTGAGAGTAGATCCATTGGTCACGGATTTGGGAATGCATATAGACAGTGACTTGACCTTTGACCATCATGTATCTACTGTATTAAGAAACTCTTTTTATGTTGCAAAACTTATAAGCATCAAGCTTTAAGGATGTCATTATTCTTTTGTACTGACCCTCATTATACCAATCGGTATATACCTGACTGGGCATATGCAACAAATGGAGTGTCCACAGGGGTTCATTACATGAAGCGTACATGGCATAGGCAACATGTCCTGCATTGACTGCTTCAAAATAGTACCCTTTCACTTGGTTCCCTACAGGTTGCTGAGAGGCAGCCTGTGTTTGACCTACAAAGCATCAACTGATCCAGCCTTAGTGGACATGCTGCACATCCACAAAATGTTATCAGAAACACCTGATCCAGGGATGTAAACCTCGTCTGCAACATAAATAAGACATGCTGGATGTACTGGTATGTGTCTCAGAGACTGCTCTTTCTGTGGAACAGGTTTCCCATCCACATGTGGCATAGTTCTTCCTGCACCTATTCAAGCACAGCTTGGATCACTGGATGGGAAATCATAAATGTATCCCTGGTGTGGAATCTGTCTCTCTCTCTTAGAGAGAGGTGCCGTGGAAATGCTTGGCCACTCATGCCCGAGTTATATATACCCCCACAAAAACCTATGGGACCAAAACCTGGCCGATATTTTTAAGAAGCATGGCTATGGTTAAAAAAAGCCTGCTGGGGTCAATAGCCTTTTAATCACCTATGATCCCTATGAAAAGGGTCTCTGAGCCAAGACAGACAATCCTTATTAACAAATGTAACTAAATAAATACATGCATACCTACATAAAATCAAAATTGTATCAGTGTTCTAATGCACTTTATGCTCTATTTATCTTTTATTTGTAGCACAGTTTATATTTACGCCCTATTATAGTATGGTGTTTGTCCCAGTCATGGCTGAAAATTGTTCTTAAACTAGTATACCTATCCAGTTAACAAATAAATAAATAAAAATAATAACTAAAAAAATCTCAATAAAATGGACTGTGAAGAGCACACACCTTTATTTTTAAGAACAATCACTTCATTAAAAGCTTTCATCCCATACAATAACTTAAGAGACTTCCTCAGAACAAAGTGATTTGAAAAACTACCACCTTGTATTACTTAACTAAAATTTCAAGATTAAACACCAGTCAACACAACAGTAATGTTGCTTTCTTAATAATGTATCTTATGAGAAAAATTTCAAAGTTGATCTCAAGATGCCAGAAAATCAGTGATAAGATTGAATATAAAAATTAAATTATGTTGGATTGGGGTGGTATAATGGTTAAGGTGTTTACCTCACAAACAGAAGGTACAAAGTTTGATTCCCACCTTTGAAAGAGAACTTCTATAAATTTAAATGGGCCACTGGCCAAGTACTTACCTGTGAAAAAAAAATATGCAAAGTATATAATAATGAATAAAACTGCATAGAATGTTGAAACCATTGCATATACACCTAAAGAAATCTCAACTTAAGGATACATTTTATATTACAGTTGCAAATGTTCACAAGGAGCAATACATCGAGTTAAATCTATGTAAGGGAATTTCCAAGACCCGAACTAATAATTTTGTTAGCGTATTCTGTTTTGTAGTGTTGAATCTGCTAGAAGGATATCCCCACCCCCACTCATTCACCCACAGCTCAGCAAGCTCCTGCCTGGTGCCCTGCAGAGTTCTATAGCAGCAGAGAGACCTTGGAGTGATGAAGTATAATTTTTCTGCATTTTCTTGTTGCCTTTAGCTAATTCTGCCTAAAACACCGATTTGTTTAGAGTTTCTGTGATTTAAAAAGCTTGTTTCAGCTACATATTGTACTTATTTTACTGCCTGCACTGTAACAAAGTAGTTTTTGTGTTTAAATTACCCGTTTAACTGTTGAGGCCTACACACTCAAGTGTGATAGCCATTTCTGTGCATTTGAAGTGTTTTCTTGATTGTATCTGCTTTATTTTCTGAAAAAAAAAATAAAAAAAGAAATACTTGTTTTCCCACCTTTCTAAGCTAGTATAGTCCACCCCATAGTGCTTTTTTTAGGCAAGGGTCAAAAGATAAAGCCACCGTCATAAATATCACAAGTAAAAAAAAACTGAGGGTAATGCTACTCAAGGCCAGAAGTCTAAACCTCAAAATGCACGCACTCGAGGCACTCCCCAGTATGAAGAAAATCGATATATGTGCAGTAGCAGAAACCTGGTTTAAGGCGCCAGAGAGCACCCCAGCACTACCAGGCTCCAACTCATACCATACATTTCAGCCACAAAACCCAGACCAAAATACAAAAGACGGGGGCGTATCCATATTCCTCAAGGATACCTCCAGGTTAGTGGCACAGCAAGATGTTTCAGAGATCATCCACGTGCAATTAACAACAGGCAAAACTGCAATTCAAATTGTAGCATGCTACAGATCACCCACCATGTCCCAGGAGCCCCATTCCACATTTCTGGAAACACTGAGAAAAATAAAGGTCCTACCAAACACCCTGATATTGGGTGATTTCAATTACCCAAACATTAACTGGGAGAACTATAAAAGTATTAACTCCCTTGCCCAACATTTCCTAGAATTTATAAACTCAAATGCCCTGGATCAACTGGTCAACACCCCCACCAGAGGTGACAACATATTGTACCTGGTCATCACCAACATGGGCGACCAGTGTTCCACACCGGAGGTCAACCCCTCGCTGGTTAGATCTGACCATAAACTAATAACTCTGGATATCCACATTCCGTCCCCACCCCCGTCAAAGAAACCACCGTGAAAAACTTTTCAAAAGTAAACGTCACGTTACTTAAGACCGAGGTGGAAAGTTTCAAAGCCCCCATGCTAAAGGATAACACTGCCCAAGATGCGAAATCCTTTACTAATGCACTCTACAGGCACCTACAAGAATGCATGGATCATGCTATCCCAAGCAAAACCAAGACTCACTCCTCCAAGAAAAGGAAACCAGTCTAGTGGACCCCTGCCATAAACAAGCGATACAATAGGAGGAGGAAACTAGTACAAAAAAGAATAAAATCCTAAGAAGAGAGGACATCCCTGATAAGTATCAGCAAGAAACTACGATCCCTCATAAAGTTATCCAAGGCTAGCTTCAAAAGAAAAATTGCCAAGGATTCCAAAGATAACCACAAGGCATTCTTTAGCTATGTCAAGAATCTAAGTCTCACATCACCCCCATCCATAAAGGAGGCAACTCTTTTGAACCATCCAATTTCCATCCTATATCCATCTTGTCACCCATATCCAAAATTCTTGACTGAAGTATCCATCAGCAGGTAATGCAATATCTATTGCAAAACAATCTTTTAACCCAACATGGCTTCCAACCTAGCCACAGCACAGCCCTATTATCTTTTACAGACACTGTCAACAAGGCCAGAGATGCAGGATGCTATACAGCCTCAGTATTCATTGATCTCTCCAAAGCTTTTGACACAGTGTCTCACCCCTTACTATAGAACACACTGTCTAACTTAGGCTTCTCATGTAAAACAGTAAAATGGTTTCAGAGCTACCTTAAGGATCATAAACAAGCAGTGAAATGATCCAATGAACTTTCACCCTTTCTCCACAACCCTACTCGAGTCCCTCAAGGATCCATCCTAGGACGGGTCTAGTTCACGTTGTTGTAAGCCGACAATATCGAATATATTGTCAGCACGACAATGTTGAAAGTCCAGAACATCATGCAGGTAAATGGAAATCTCTGTAAGGGGGAGATTGCCATTTACCTCAATGTAGTGCGGTTTTGGAGTTGGGGGTGCAGGGGTGCTTGCCCCTGCCTACGCTAGTTTATTTTTTGTTGTTGATTTAGTTTTTCTTTTACGTTATTCGAAATTTTACTACTTCGATCAATAAAGTTCGACCTTTATTGATTTGATGTAGTAAAATTTTGATAATGTGATATAGACACCCTAGGACATTTACTTTTCAACATTTTCACAAACAACCTGCACACTGCGTTGATGATTCCACCATAACCTGTACTGTTCAATCACTACCAGAACTACTTTCAAAAACTCAGCAGTCCTTTACTGCAGTCGAATGCTGGCTAAGAAATGCCCAACTCTTTCTTAATCCAAAGAACACAAAACTAGTACTCTTTCATCCCAAAAATGCCTTCCCTGTCACTGATCATTTCAACATCCTTGCATCTGACAAAACTGTCATAGAAATAGTGCAGGAAACCAAACTTATAGGAGTTATCATTGACAATAAACTTTCATTCTACCCCCATATACAGCAAAATACAAAGAAAACTATTAAAAAACTGGGATTCTTATATAGAAACAAACATTTCTTTACTGCAGCAACCAAAACTACCCTTGCAAAAACATTTTACTTTCCTTCCTTCTTTATGGTGCCCCTATCTTAACTAACTTACAAAATTCTACCCTAAGCAAGATGGAACAGTGCTACAACAAAGTTTGGCACAAACTCTAAATATCACACACACCACTGTAAACCACTCCTAGAATTAAACTGGCTTGAACTCCTCAACCAACTTGCCTTTATTCAGCTATCCACCTTGCACAACCTTATTTTCAAGCCTACTGTCTGCCCTACACTAGCCAATCTCGTCACACCTTATACACAAAATCGATCCCTACAATCAGAAGACAAAAATCTCTTAGCTACCTAAAACCCCAAAAGAAAACCAGGTCACTCTCTATATTCATACTCTGTCTTGATATTTTGGAATTCACTACCTCTAACTATCAGGACTATGCCTGGCTTAACCCATTTCAAAGCCTCTTTAAAAAATCATCTCAAAAATATATGGCTCTGCCCCTGCATAAAGCCTGCCTAATGTTCAGTTCTTCCTCTTCTTCCACACTAGCCTCATCCTCCTCTTCTGTCACATTTCAATCCCTTACAGTCTGCAAGATCCTAAGGCTCTTCTAACTCCTTCTCTGTTTCTATAACATATCCTTAAGCTACTGCTTAGGCTGTATTGCTTCTATCCTTAACTCTCCCACTATCTATCTGCATCAGTAACTTTCTGGCTGCTATTTTCCTAACTGAAACCAACATTCTATTTTTCATGTACTATAACAGTCAATGTCACACACTGCACTACCTACATACTATTTTTGGACACTATCTACATCATGCAAGGGGAGAGTGACTATTATTGTCTATAATGTTTTACCTGTATAAAATTGTCTAGATGTATAATTTATATTGTAACATCATGTAATATAGTTTGTTTCTTTCAACTTATTTTTGTATAGTATTTCTAATGTAATTTGTATTGGATTGGATTATACTGTATTTGTATTGTACTGAATGTGGAGCTTTTCTCCCCAAGCCTCTGCTGAAAATGGGTTCGGTAGATCCCTGGTAAACAAATGTCAAATAAACAAACAAACAAATAAATAAATAAATACTAGGTCTAGGTGTTTCTCTGAACAGCCCACCCCCACTGGTATTTTATAGCACACGAGCAGTCCACCATTTCAGTGTTGAGCCTGCTGCAAACTGATACAAAAGCATTTGAACTACATTTTTGCATTCAGAGAAGTACATTTTACATTTTAATAGATTTATAATTGCAATTATCTAATAGATTAATAGTAGGTTCATAGGTAAGTACTAGGCTAGCTGCTCTTGTCGGCCATTTTAAGCCTAGCCAATTTTCCTCAAAAGTGAGACTCAAACCCTGTACCTTGTGTCTCTGAGGCAAATTCCTTAACCATTATGCCAACCTTCCCACAAAAACTGAAGCTTCCCTGATTGGGAACCAAACCTGGGCTGTGGTAGTCAGAGTGCCGAGTCTTAACCACTAGACCACCAGGGACTCCTCCTTGAGAGCTCATGCTCTCCAACTTTTACATCGAATAACATTAGAGACATACCTCTCAACTTCTTAGAGCAAGAAGTCTGGCCAAAGTCATAAATAATGGGGGACAAAGGCCCAAAAATAGGGACAATTTTTAAATATTGCTCTTACAAACTTAGAAAGTAGACAAAATAATATATTTTGCATTATCATGAATTTTCTGAAGGGTATGAAGTCTTAAACTCAAATGTCTGTCATTATTTTCTGACTTAAATATTCAATGATTTGCTAGAAAAAAATCTGGACATTCTGTGAAAATCTGTACATTTGAGAGGTATGATTAGATAATCTGCATACTCAGTTTTAGCTGTATCACACACAATACTTTACACATGCCAAGACTAACAATGCAGATTTGAGGACCTGAGATTTAAACCTGTGACTCTCAGCTATATGTACACTATAACAATGCACCAACTTGACTAGCTAATCCATCTTGTCTAACTTAGTTGATTATAGTGACATTTTACTTCAATGGTAATATTGTTCATAGACAAGTACTTGTCTAGCTGCCCTTGTGGGACATTTTAAGTCTAGCCAATTCCCTTCAAAGATGAGAATCAAATCCTGTACCTTTTATCTGTAAGGTAAACACCTTAACCATTATACCAGTCAAGGGTCGTGCATTATTTTTTCTCTTTATCTGAAATTAAAGCTATTAATTTAAGGCATTTTTTATAGTTTGCATTGCTTTTTGGTTTCTGTGCCAGGCCTAGGTGTTTCTGTGATCTGGCCCTCACTGATATTTTATGGTACATGAGCAGTCCACCCTTTTCAGTGCTGAGTCTGCTGCATGCTGATACAAAAGCATTTGGACTACATCTGAGATATATTTTTGCATTTGGAGAAGTACATTTTAAGTAGATTTATAATTGTACTTATCCTACCATTTAAATCAGTGATGTATGTTTTTTGTAATTTATCAGATGTTAAAGATATTGATTTAAGGCATTTTTATAGTCTGCATTGCTTTTTGGTTTCTGTGGTATGTTTAGGTGTCTTTTACCTCCCACCCTCCCTTATTGCTGTTTTGGTTTCCTACTTGGAGGCTTAAGAGCTGTCCGCTCCTACCATATAGCTGGCCCTAGAAGCACCTCCTCATCTTGTTCCCACTGCTTGTCTTACTGGATACTGACAGAAGAAACTGGGAAGACCCTCCCCCCTTAGATGTTAGTATACTTTGAAATTACCTTAATGTGTGTATATTCCTCACTGCTGGCTTGTCTACCTTTAAATCATCTTGCAATTACCATTTCAGTAGTGGCTAACTAAAGTGTGTTTTTACCTTAAGAAGACTGGGACTGGAGTTCTAGTGGCAGTATAAAGGTATCTTGGCATGTCCAAGCTGGGAAACACAAGGGAGCTTAAAGTGGTTTGTTGTAGCTAGTTGGTACCTTTTCACTTTTGGTTAACCAAAGTGTGTTTTTATATTAGGAAGACTTGGGCTGCCATTCTAGTGGCACTGGCAAAGTAGCCTGGTCAGTCTATGTTGGGAAAATGCACAGGGGGGCTTAAAGTGAGAATTACTTGTTAATCTAGTTATTTAATTTGTTTCTCATACCTTTCCACTTTTGTCTAGCTAAAGTGTGTTTTTACATGAAGAAGGCTAGAACTGAAATCCTAGTGGGAGTAGAAAGGTAGCCTGGTCTATCCAAACTGGGCAACATGCAAGGAAGCATAAAGTAAGAATTACTTGTTGTAGCTAGTTGATACTTTATAGTTTTATTCAACCAAATTTTTTTTTTTTTTTTTTACATTAGGAAGATTGGAACTGCTGTTCTGGCGGCAGTAGTGAAGTAGCCTGGTCAGTCTGAGTTGGAAAAAACACAGGGAGGATTAAAGTGAAATTGTTTTAAGAGCCAAAGGACTTTTTAGGGGCTTTGTTTGGTGTTAATCTGCACTTGAGAACTACGTCTGCTGTGCTTCTACACTAAAATGTTAGAGAATCATTCATTTTGTGGCAGAAGGTAGTTACCTGGTCTGAGTTGGGAGGCACTCTAAAGGGCACATGACTTAGCTTTCTGCTTTTTCTGTCTGCTATAAATTAGGCAGATCTTCATAGAGTTGTTCACCACTCAGTGGTGGTTAGCAGTACTCGGTAAAGTTAGCTCTTAGGACTTTAAACAGGATGATGCCCTGGAGTTCATCCATGTCCAAATCTTAATAGACAAGGTTCCCTACCATGTACTGGCCAGCTTCAGATCACCCTGTATGACCCATGAAGCTCACAACTCTTACCTAGACCTACTAGGGGCACTCACCATCCAACAAAATACACCATACATGGAAGATTTTAACCCCTGTATAGACTGGGAAATCTACACAGCCTCTAACTCACAGGCACACTGTTTTCTGTACTTCATCAAGGTAAATACCCTGGACCAGATTGTGCACTCTCAAACTAGAAGATTAAATATCACAAACGAAGCAGGAAAAAAGAAAACAAACTAGTAAACCTACAAAGCGAGTTCCTTGTCAACAAGCAGGACCCAAACAACGATAAAATCCAAACGTGTTTTATTTAACTTAGACGTTTTCGCCACGGAAACCCGCAGCTTTTTCACAGGCAAAAAAACAATGCATTAAAACATCACTTTACTTTTAAAGGAACTGAGAGGAAATGATGTCACAGGATTCCCTCCAAGCAGCGAACATTTTTTAAAAACACAAGGACACAAAACCTGTAACATAATCTGTTTTAACAAAACCAATACAAAACTAACTTGTGTAAAACAGTTTCTGCAAGTCCTAAAATAATATTAATAATAAAACTTTTCTAAAAAGTTGTACTGAATACAAATAATTTTGTTTAACAACTCTGTTGTGGATAAGACCAACTATACTGTCAAAAGTACATTTACAATAGGTCAAAACGCCTACCTACATTTATAAAGGGGCCAACACCTTATAATTACACATTGAAAAATGGCACAGCATGAAATCAATAGTTTGACAATCTGTAAGAAGGATAACCCTTCATAATAAAAAATGAGAAATGTATATCTACATTACACTTAAACCTAATTAGTGTACAGGTTATTCATAGTGTACAAGATTAAAACATCTAACTATTTTCAATACATTTGTCTAAAAGGAAAAATGTCACCAGTTTTTAACCTGTTTTTCACAATAAGTAAAAACCTGAAAATGTGTGGTTAAAAAATATATATAGTAATACATAAGAGTGTCAAAGTAAATATTGGGGATTACCTGAGGTAACATTTTAGCTTTAAGACAGGGGCAATGTTGCAGTTGCTGTTCAAGCCTGGATCTCTAAATGCGTCCAGGCGTAACTGCCATTCTAACTCCCTGTTTTCTAGAATCAATGAAAAAGGACCTCCCCTAACCCTCAGTGGTACATGGTTGATAGCCATGAATAAAAAACTGTGACCTGGGTTTAACGCTATATGTTTTGCAAGTGCGTTGTCGCTCTTGTTGTTTTTAATAGCGTATAGATGTTCATAAATGCGGTCTCTTAACCGACGGTCCGTTTTACCAATGTAAAACACATGGCAACAGTTACAGGTTGCAATATATACTATGGACCTACTCTCACAGTTTAACGTAAAACGTATGTGATATTTTTTGTCCCTGATGGTGAAAGTTTCACCACCTCTAACCACATTACAGTATTTACAAAAACCACATTTGAACATGCCCTTTTTCTTATAGAAGTCACATGAAGGATCATCCCTTTGTACAAGTTCTTTTAGGTTATTTGATCTCCTAAATATAAACCTTGGTTTGTCTCCTAGCTTTTCAACAAGTCCAGCATTTGAAGCTATCAAATGCCAATTTTTTCGAATAATGGTTAAAATACCTCTAGAGTTTTTGCTAAACGTAGTAATGAAGCTCAAAGAATAATCAACTTCCTCACCTATTACTGTACTTAATCCTGTCTCAATGGTTGATAATTCAGTCCTAACTGAAATGCCATTAACTGTCAGGTCCCCAGTAATTGGTGTATCCCGAGATAATAAAGGTTTGTAAAAACCACACATCCTTTTCCTGGTGACCTCTCCTATCAAGTCGGATAGCAGTTGAACGGGATATCCCCTATTAGTGAACATTGATCTCAACAGTTCACATTCTTTCTCGAAATCAACCATGGTGCTACACATTCTACCAGCCCTCACCAATTGGCCTTTTACAATGGACCTTTTCTGTTGGTATGGGTGAAAACTGGAGAAGTGTAAAAATGCGTTACAGTATGTAGCTTTTCTGAAGACAGTTGATATTAATCATTGATCATTGGGCTCCTTTTCTAACTTAACATCTAAGTAATCAATACTCCTAGTTGAAAATTTTGATGTAAACTTAAGGAAGTCAGATGTGGAATTTATAACATCCACAAACTGTGTAGCTTCAAGTTCTGATCCTCTAAACAGAATAAAAATATCGTCTAGGAATCGGGTGTAATAAATGACAGGCTCCATTAAACCCAAGTTTTTCCTAAGAATATTGGCTTCCCAATATCCCATAACGTAATTCGCTACACCTGCCCCACATGGGGAACCCATCGCCACTCCACATTTTTGAAGGAAAAAGCCTTCATTAAAGGTGAAATAATTAGATGTTAAAACAATGTCTAAAAGCTCCGTAACAAGATCAACTTCCAGTCTTGAAGCCCCTAAACTCTGGAGCATAGACCCTGTCCATTCCACCGCTTCCTGGTGAGGGATGCAGGTGTACAGGTCAATAACATCAATGGTTAAAAAATTGTTGTTGTCATTGTATGGCATACCATTGATGCTATCCAGAAAGGACCAGGAGTCTTTACAAATACTAGTAATACCATTCATGTACTTGTCTAAAATGTTTGTAATCAATTTAGAACAAGGATATGTTATTGAGGACCTGCCATCAATCAATGCCCTCATAGGGGGGTTACTAATGCTTTTGTGAATTTTAGGGATCCCGAACATGACAGGAATTTTTGGGCAATTAATGTCAATGTAATTATACAAGTTAATATCTATTTTTCCTGCCAGAAACAGGTCCCTAAAATAACCCCTAATCCTCCTCGTACTACTGTTGACCTCATTTTTGGATGCTACCTCATACGCTTCCGTGTCCAACACCGTGGCCATCTTATCATTGTATGTTGAATTATCAAGTAAGACTAGGCCACCGCCTTTATCTGGTTTTAACAACCGCACAGGTAACCGACAAATCTCTTCGAGAAGTGTTAGTTGTTCTTTTGTGATGTTTGAGTCCCCCTTCCATCCCTTATCATTACTAGTAGCCGCCAAGAATCTAAAGTCCATTTCACAAATGTTCTCGAATAATTCTAAAACATTGTGGAGTGGGGGATTGAACACACTTGACAGCCTCATGTTAGGTAAACAGTTACTGTTATTAGTAAGATTAACATTGTGAGTTTGTTGGTTCAACATGATTTTTAAGTTCATTTTCCTCACATAACTCTTCAACTCTATGATTTCCTTTGAGATGCTTCCCTTAAAACTTGGGACAAAGGAGTTACCAAAGGCTAGAAGTTCTATCAATTGTTCGTCTAGAAAAATCTCAGAAAAGTTATAAATTTTAAAATCACCCTTCTTATTGGTTAGGATGATGGGGTATTCAGTTGGTCTAGATGGCAGGGGTGCGACATTTTGGTAAGTTCGTAATGTAGCATGTCCTGTAAAAGTAGGAGCTTTATTATGTTCTACGCGAGCTAGTTCTTCCTCTTGTTCGCGTAAAACTTGTTGCTCCGTTGTCCTAAAAAATTTTTTCCGTAATTTTGATTACCTGATTTTTTAGTGCTAGAACCCTGTTGATAATTGCTAGTGCTGGCATTGTTTCTAGAAGAACCTTTCAGTCTATTGCTCCGTCTTGGTCCTACACTGGTAAACCCCTCATTACTTTCTTCAATAATGTCATCAAGTCCTTCACCATCGTCATCTATTACTGTACCCTGACTAACACTGTTGGAACCTAGACCTATATCACTAGGGCCTTTTAACTTAGGGTATGCAAGGTTTCTAGAATATGCTTCCCTATCCCTAATCAGTTTTTTATTTTTACCAGCTTTCAACTTTACTAGTAATGTGTCTATACTAGATAAAATCCGCCCATAGTCGAATTTATATCTGGCAAAATCAAGGTCTAGTTTGATATCTTTGTCTAAATTGTTTATATCAACCATTAGTGAGTCAATATGCAATGCGTAATGTTTTACTATAATTTCCAACAGTTCAATTCCTTGTTTTTGAAAAAGTGATTGTAAGTCATTGTAAAATACTTGGTCCACTATTAATGTAGATGGAACAAAATTGTTACGTAACCCCTTAGGGATTAACTTTTCTACAATACATTGTTTAAAATATGAAGACTCTAACTGCAATTTTTTTAATTTAAGCAGTTTCGAGTCAAATAATTTTAATTTATCTGCTAAAGATGTACCTCCATTGTTAGGTACATTGATTCCACCTGTACCTTGTGGGCCAAAAGACAGGTAACCAGTCTCTAATAACCAGCCTTCTAAGTCCGGTAAAGTGAAGTCACTCCCTCCATGTCAGTTATCCATACGTTGGGGAAGTCCTTGGTTCGAAACCGCCGTAGCAAAAGAGCTAGGGCGTACTGTTCTTACATCCCCTTCACCACTTGTACCCAAAAAGGGAAAAGAGTTGTCCGGTCCATCGTCACGTTGTAAGGGGGTGTCAGAAAATGCGTTAGATCTATCTGGTTGTCCTGCTGGAATCCAGTCATCGAGTCCAGTTTGACTGCCACCCTGTGTGTTAAGAACGCCGGAACTAGTGCCGGTTGTATTAGAGACGTTAGAACAAACAGTCTTTGATGTCCGTAACGATTCCTGTAGATTGTCCATCCTTGAGTTAAGTTGGTCAAGTCTAGTAGAAAGGTTGGCTAACACGCCAGCCAAGTCAACGGAGTTGTTGTCATTTCCATTCGCCATACTGGTAGTTTGGTCAATACTGCAGTGAAAACAGGACCCTCGCACAAAAAAGACCACAAACGAAGCAGGAAAAAAGAAAACAAACTAGTAAACCTACAAAGCGAGTTCCTTGTCAACAAGCAGGACCCAAACAACGATAAAATCCAAACGTGTTTTATTTAACTTAGACGTTTTCGCCACGGAAACCCGCAGCTTTTTCACAGGCAAAAAAAACAATGCATTAAAACATCACTTTACTTTTAAAGGAACTGAGAGGAAATGATGTCACAGGATTCCCTCCAAGCAGCGAACATTTTTTAAAAACACAAGGACACAAAACCTGTAACATAATCTGTTTTAACAAAACCAATACAAAACTAACTTGTGTAAAACACTTTCTGCAAGTCCTAAAATAATATTAATAATAAAACTTTTCTAAAAAGTTGTACTGAATACAAATAATTTTGTTTAACAACTCTGTTGTGGATAAGACCAACTATACTGTCAAAAGTACATTTACAATAGGTCAAAATGCCTACCTACATTTATAAAGGGGCCAACACCTTATAATTACACATTGAAAAATGGCACAGCATGAAATCAATAGTTTGACAATCTGTAAGAAGGATAACCCTTCATAATAAAAATGAGAAATGTATATCTACATTACACTTAAACCTAATTAGTGTACAGGTTATTCATAGTGTACAAGATTAAAACATCTAACTATTTTCAATACATTTGTCTAAAAGGAAAAATGTCACCAGTTTTTAACCTGTTTTTCACAATAAGTAAAAACCTGAAAATGTGTGGTTAAAAAATATATATAGTAATACATAAGAGTGTCAAAGTAAATATTGGGGATTACCTGAGGTAACATTTTAGCTTTAAGACAGGGGCAATGTTGCAGTTGCAATCTTGTACACTATGAATAACCTGTACACTAATTAGGTTTAAGTGTAATGTAGATATACATTTCTCATTTTTTATTATGAAGGGTTATCCTTCTTACAGATTGTCAAACTATTGATTTCATGCTGTGCCATTTTTCAATGTGTAATTATAAGGTGTTGGCCCCTTTATAAATGTAGGTAGGCGTTTTGACCTATTGTAAATGTACTTTTGACAGTATAGTTGGTCTTATCCACAACAGAGTTGTTAAACAAAATTATTTGTATTCAGTACAACTTTTTAGAAAAGTTTTATTATTAATATTATTTTAGGACTTGCAGAAAGTGTTTTACACAAGTTAGTTTTGTATTGGTTTTGTTAAAACAGATTATGTTACAGGTTTTGTGTCCTTGTGTTTTTAAAAAAATGTTCGCTGCTTGGAGGGAATCCTGTGACATCATTTCCTCTCAGTTCCTTTAAAAGTAAAGTGATGTTTTAATGCATTGTTTTTTTGCCTGTGAAAAAGCTGCGGGTTTCCGTGGCGAAAACGTCTAAGTTAAATAAAACACGTTTGGATTTTATCGTTGTTTGGGTCCTGCTTGTTGACAAGGAACTCGCTTTGTAGGTTTACTAGTTTGTTTTCTTTTTTCCTGCTTCGTTTGTGGTCTTTTTTGTGCGAGGGTCCTGTTTTCACTGCAGTATTGACCAAACTACCAGTATGGCGAATGGAAATGACAACAACTCCGTTGACTTGGCTGGCGTGTTAGCCAACCTTTCTACTAGACTTGACCAACTTAACTCAAGGATGGACAATCTACAGGAATCGTTACGGACATCAAAGACTGTTTGTTCTAACGTCTCTAATACAACCGGCACTAGTTCCGGCGTTCTTAACACACAGGGTGGCAGTCAAACTGGACTCGATGACTGGATTCCAGCAGGACAACCAGATAGATCTAACGCATTTTCTGACACCCCCTTACAACGTGACGATGGACCGGACAACTCTTTTCCCTTTTTGGGTACAAGTGGTGAAGGGGATGTAAGAACAGTACGCCCTAGCTCTTTTGCTACGGCGGTTTCGAACCAAGGACTTCCCCAACGTATGGATAACCGACATGGAGGGAGTGACTTCACTTTACCGGACTTAGAAGGCTGGTTATTAGAGACTGGTTACCTGTCTTTTGGCCCACAAGGTACAGGTGGAATCAATGTACCTAACAATGGAGGTACATCTTTAGCAGATAAATTAAAATTATTTGACTCGAAACTGCTTAAATTAAAAAAATTGCAGTTAGAGTCTTCATATTTTAAACAATGTATTGTAGAAAAGTTAATCCCTAAGGGGTTACGTAACAATTTTGTTCCATCTACATTAATAGTGGACCAAGTATTTTACAATGACTTACAATCACTTTTTCAAAAACAAGGAATTGAACTGTTGGAAATTATAGTAAAACATTACGCATTGCATATTGACTCACTAATGGTTGATATAAACAATTTAGACAAAGATATCAAACTAGACCTTGATTTTGCCAGATATAAATTCGACTATGGGCGGATTTTATCTAGTATAGACACATTACTAGTAAAGTTGAAAGCTGGTAAAAATAAAAAACTGATTAGGGATAGGGAAGCATATTCTAGAAACCTTGCATACCCTAAGTTAAAAGGCCCTAGTGATATAGGTCTAGGTTCCAACAGTGTTAGTCAGGGTACAGTAATAGATGACGATGGTGAAGGACTTGATGACATTATTGAAGAAAGTAATGAGGGGTTTACCAGTGTAGGACCAAGACGGAGCAATAGACTGAAAGGTTCTTCTAGAAACAATGCCAGCACTAGCAATTATCAACAGGGTTCTAGCACTAAAAAATCAGGTAATCAAAATTACGGAAAAAATTTTTTAGGACAACGGAGCAACAAGTTTTACGTGAACAAGAGGAAGAACTAGCTCGCGTAGAACATAATAAAGCTCCTACTTTTACAGGACATGCTACATTACGAACTTACCAAAATGTCGCACCCCTGCCATCTAGACCAACTGAATACCCCATCATCCTAACCAATAAGAAGGGTGATTTTAAAATTTATAACTTTTCTGAGATTTTTCTAGACGAACAATTGATAGAACTTCTAGCCTTTGGTAACTCCTTTGTCCCAAGTTTTAAGGGAAGCATCTCAAAGGAAATCATAGAGTTGAAGAGTTATGTGAGGAAAATGAACTTAAAAATCATGTTGAACCAACAAACTCACAATGTTAATCTTACTAATAACAGTAACTGTTTACCTAACATGAGGCTGTCAAGTGTGTTCAATCCCCCACTCCACAATGTTTTAGAATTATTCGAGAACATTTGTGAAATGGACTTTAGATTCTTGGCGGCTACTAGTAATGATAAGGGATGGAAGGGGGACTCAAACATCACAAAAGAACAACTAACACTTCTCGAAGAGATTTGTCGGTTACCTGTGCGGTTGTTAAAACCAGATAAAGGTGGTGGCCTAGTCTTACTTGATAATTCAACATACAATGATAAGATGGCCACGGTGTTGGACACGGAAGCGTATGAGGTAGCATCCAAAAATGAGGTCAACAGTAGTACGAGGAGGATTAGGGGTTATTTTAGGGACCTGTTCCTGGCAGGAAAAATAGATATTAACTTGTATAATTACATTGACATTAATTGCCCAAAAATTCCTGTCATGTTCGGGATCCCTAAAATTCACAAAAGCATTAGTAACCCCCCTATGAGGGCATTGATTGATGGCAGGTCCTCAATAACATATCCTTGTTCTAAATTGATTACAAACATTTTAGACAAGTACATGAAAGGTATTACTAGTATTTGTAAAGACTCCTGGTCCTTTCTGGATAGCATCAATGGTATGCCATACAATGACAACAACAATTTTTTAACCATTGATGTTATTGACCTGTACACCTGCATCCCTCACCAGGAAGCGGTGGAATGGACAGGGTCTATGCTCCAGAGTTTATTCAAGACTGGAAGTTGATCTTGTTACGGAGCTTTTAGACATTGTTTTAACATCTAATTATTTCACCTTTAATGAAGGCTTTTTCCTTCAAAAATGTGGAGTGGCGATGGGTTCCCCATGTGGGGCAGGTGTAGCGAATTACGTTATGGGATATTGGGAAGCCAATATTCTTAGGAAAAACTTAGGTTTAATGGAGCCTGTCATTTATTACACCCGATTCCTAGACGATATTTTTATTCTGTTTAGAGGATCAGAACTTGAAGCTACACAGTTTGTGGATGTTATAAATTCCACATCTGACTTCCTTAAGTTTACATCAAAATTTTCAACTAGGAGTATTGATTACTTAGATGTTAAGTTAGAAAAGGAGCCCAATGATCAACGATTAATATCAACTGTCTTCAGAAAAGCTACATACTGTAACGCATTTTTACACTTCTCCAGTTTTCACCCATACCAACAGAAAAGGTCCATTGTAAAAGGCCAATTGGTGAGGGCTGGTAGAATGTGTAGCACCATGGTTGATTTCGAGAAAGAATGTGAACTGTTGAGATCAATGTTCACTAATAGGGGATATCCCGTTCAACTGCTATCTGACTTGATAGGAGAGGTCACCAGGAAAAGGATGTGTGGTTTTTACAAACCTTTATTATCTCGGGATACACCAATTACTGGGGACCTGACAGTTAAGGGCATTTCAGTTAGGACTGAATTATCAACCATTGAGACAGGATTAAGTACAGTAATAGGTGAGGAAGTTGATTATTCTTTGAGCTTCATTACTACGTTTAGCAAAAACTCTAGAGGTATTTTAACCATTATTCGAAAAAATTGGCATTTGATAGCTTCAGATGCTGGACTTGTTGAAAAGCTAGGAGACAAACCAAGGTTTATATTTAGGAGATCAAATAACCTAAAAGAACTTGTACAAAGGGATGGTCCTTCATGTGACTTCTATAAGAAAAAGGGCATGTTCAAATGTGGTTTTTGTAAATACTGTAATGTGGTTAGAGGTGGTGAAACTTTCACCATCAGGGACAAAAAATATCACATACGTTTTACGTTAAACTGTGAGAGTAGGTCCATAGTATATATTGCAACCTGTAACTGTTGCCATGTGTTTTACATTGGTAAAACGGACCGTCGGTTAAGAGACCGCATTTATGAACATCTATACGCTATTAAAAACAAGAGCGACAACGCACTTGCAAAACATATAGCGTTAAACCCAGGTCACAGTTTTTTATTCATGGCTATCGACCATGTACCACTAAGGGTTAGGGGAGGTCCTTTTTCATTGATTCTAGAAAACAGGGAGTTAGAATGGCAGTTACGCCTGGACGCATTTAGAGATCCAGGCTTGAACAGCAACTGCAACATTGCCCCTGTCTTAAAGCTAAAATGTTACCTCAGGTAATCCCCAATATTTACTTTGACACTCTTATGTATTACTATATATATTTTTTAACCACACATTTTCAGGTTTTTACTTATTGTGAAAAACAGGTTAAAAACTGGTGACATTTTTCCTTTTAGACAAATGTATTGAAAATAGTTAGATGTTTTAATCTTGTACACTATGAATAACCTGTACACTAATTAGGTTTAAGTGTAATGTAGATATACATTTCTCATTTTTTATTATGAAGGGTTATCCTTCTTACAGATTGTCAAACTATTGATTTCATGCTGTGCCATTTTTCAATGTGTAATTATAAGGTGTTGGCCCCTTTATAAATGTAGGTAGGCGTTTTGACCTATTGTAAATGTACTTTTGACAGTATAGTTGGTCTTATCCACAACAGAGTTGTTAAACAAAATTATTTGTATTCAGTACAACTTTTTAGAAAAGTTTTATTATTAATATTATTTTAGGACTTGCAGAAAGTGTTTTACACAAGTTAGTTTTGTATTGGTTTTGTTAAAACAGATTATGTTACAGGTTTTGTGTCCTTGTGTTTTTAAAAAAATGTTCGCTGCTTGGAGGGAATCCTGTGACATCATTTCCTCTCAGTTCCTTTAAAAGTAAAGTGATGTTTTAATGCATTGTTTTTTTTGCCTGTGAAAAAGCTGCGGGTTTCCGTGGCGAAAACGTCTAAGTTAAATAAAACACGTTTGGATTTTATCGTTGTTTGGGTCCTGCTTGTTGACAAGGAACTCGCTTTGTAGGTTTACTAGAAGATTAAATATATTTGACCCTGTACTCACCAACATGGGAGAGCATTTCAGGCCAACCCTTCCATGTGTCACATTCTCATTGTTGAAGTTGGGCCACAGAGCTGTCTCCCGCAAAATAAAATTCAACCCAGAAAACCCAACTAAACCCATAACAGTTAAGAACTATACTAAAGCAAACTACATCATGTTAAGTGATGGTTTATCAAAATTCACGGCTCCCTCAAACTTCAAGAACACAGCTACCTATGCAGAATTATTTACAGAAACTCTGTTAAACAAATCCTTCCAGATCTTTATCAGTTTTTTTTCCCCTCCTAGCTTCCAAACTTCCACAGGAATACTATCTACTCCTGGGGCTTTCCTGTAGATTGGTTATACATCACAATTTTTATCTCATCTCCTCGTATCCTAACCATTAGTAAATGAGCCTCATCTACCTCTAACCTTGGCATATTTAATTTTTCCATAAACATTTCCATTTTTATCTTTTCTTGATTTCTTTATTTCTCTGCTTTATACAGACTTTCACAGAATTTTCAAAATATTTCTAATACCGCTACAGAACTTTGTTACCTTCCTTGTTTTAGGCTCCCTAAGCTTGGTGACAACCCTTTCTACTTTTTGTTGCCTGAGTCATTGTGCTAAAAGTGTTTGCGCTATAGCATTATTAACAAAAAACAATGGCTTAACAACAATCTTTCCAAACTTGTGCATATTATCGAGGTAATCCCTTATTTTCTGCTTAGCATTCTGCAGTT
The DNA here is from genome assembly GCF_019279795.1 of Protopterus annectens. NCBI lineage: Eukaryota > Metazoa > Chordata > Ceratodontiformes > Protopteridae > Protopterus > Protopterus annectens. The sequence continues at coordinate 429,948,109 of NC_056740.1, read as the reverse complement.
GATCCTCTTCTTGTTCTATAAGATTCCCCCTATTTCTTCTTCATATGTTCTGGAGCTGTAAGTGTGTATACAAACTGTGGAATTCCCTTAAAATTCAACTTCAGAAAGCGGGCTACCAAAGTACAACACTGTCTTGGAAATTTATGATTTTGCATATTCCCCCGAAGGAACTTACCAGATCACAGAGTATAGTTCATATTAATATTTTCTTACTAATGAAGCTTTATATAGCTTCAAATTGGCTAGACCCAACTAAAACATCATGGCAAAATTTCAGAGTGTTGGCGACAAAACATATACTAGCTCATAAACTACTTTTAAATTCACATAGTAAGGGTATCAATAATCTGAAAATTTGGGAACAGATATTTAATATTATATTAGCATAAAACGTTTGAATTGAAGATAGTAATAATCATTGCTATATTTGGAGAGAAATGTCTAATCAAACTGTTCAATATTGGAAACTTACTAATTATTCCTGTGTTTTTCTTATATTTCTAATGTCTTATATGGAAACATTCTTGTAAATATTGTATATTGTTTGGTGTGATTGTTACAGTGTTAGTTAGTAGCTTGTATTTTATAATTTTGTATGAAAAGTATATAACAATAAAGATTTATTTTGGAAAAAAAAAGATTCCCCCTATTCTGCAACACTTTAACATTTGTCAGTCCCTCTAAATAATTATTTTTACTTCTTAACCCCAGCTCCCTTTCTTTTATTTCCACCCTATTTTAAATTCCACTTTAATTGTATCCCTCTCCCTAGCTATATTTTCAGAAGAAATTTCTGTCCTGTCCAATAGTTCCGGAATAATTTCCAGTACCCATTCCTTAAATTTCTCTCTTTTCAACAGATAAGTGGGAAAGCATCCTTGTCTCATTTCATTACCCTTTGTTTTTTATTTTATTGGCACATGATCTGAAATAGTTATTGGATGCATATCAAAACCTTCAATTAAATGCACATGTTCTTGTGAAAAGTAAATTCTGTCTAGCCTAGCCCAGTTTTTATATCTTGGGCAATACTATGTAAATTCACTCCAAACTCCTATTAATGAATGCACATATTCAATGCCAAATATTTTCATAAATGTCTTTAAAAATCTACCTTCCTTTGTTATACTTTCCATTCTGGACTCCCCAGACACATCTTCACTGCTGGAAATCACACTCCAGTCTAGACCTATAAGTAATATTCCTTGCTGAAAACTGATTACTTCTCCCAGAATTTTCAGTTTTCGGTGGAATATAAATACATGCCAGTGTAATCCTCCCTTGCCAGTAGCCCTTAGTACCACAAATCTTCCATTATTATCATTTTATCCTCTTCTATCAATATTGGAGCTCATCTTGCAATTAATAAAAGTACTCCTCTTTTCCTTTACCCCAGGTATTCTGATGAATAACCATCCTGAAAACCTTTCTTTATCAAATTCACATTCATTTCTTTCTAAGTGTGTCTCCTGTAATATAACTATTTGCACTCTACATTTTTAATACAGTTCATTACTCTTTCTTTTTTTGTATTTATCTGTGAGACTGTTGACATTTAAAGAAATTACAGAAAGCATCATTGCATTAAAAAGTTATTCCCACCTTTTATGTATAGCACCTTTTTGTTAAATGTCTAGTTTCAGTTTTTGTGTAACATGCACACACTGTTTGGCAGGCTGTTTCTTGTCATATCCATTTGAGACTATGTCACATTTCACAAAACTTTTTGTTTTATTGAAAGCCCTCAAAAAAACACCCCAATATCTCTTAAAACCTATTAACGTAATTACTAATGGACAACACTATGTACATCTTCAAATTCTGAAGTTGTACCCTCCTAAGAGGAACAAAGTCCCAAATTGACAGCCAGACTGACAGACTTGGGTTAACCTAGAAGAAAGGCTATGCATGCTAAAACTCATGGTGCAGCATGTGCTTCTACTAAGTGCTAATTGGTTTTGTCTTAGCTTTATAGCTCGCCAAGCTTGGAAATCTCCTAAATGTTTTCAGAGAACATTATCTCTTAGCTAATTTCTCTCTTCTTTTTTCCCCTCAGCCCCCTCCACCAGACTGCAGACAGTTTTTCCATGCAGACATAAGGACCAGGCAGACAGTTATTCTTTGTCAGATGGAAACATGAAGACCAGCTGCAGAATTGCTACTAAGCAAACATGTATCTGCTAGAAAAAAAGACTCATAATATTCAATATTCCTTTTAATTTACTTGCTTTCTCTTAAGGCTTGTTACTAAATCAATCTAAGGTCCTTAATCCAGTTGTCCCCTATGCAAGAATGAGGAAAAGCACATTCATTTTTTTCTTGTCATGCTTTTTTAATCAGGCTTTTTCTTTTAGATTGCAGTGCCTACATTTCCTAAAACTCAACAAGAGAGAGAGAAGAAGGGAGAAAGAAAAGAAAAATCAAACAGCAGCACATGTTTACAATCCCTATTGTGCTTAAAAATAACTGAGGAAACTTTACTTCATAGCATGTAAAGAAAACCACACACACCACAAAAATAGTACTATTTAAGAAAAAAAACTTTACTTACATAGGTTCATAGGTGGCTACGAAACTATTGACCTGAAGGAATCTGTAAGTCTAGCCATGTGTACCCAATATAATGCTAGAGAAACCCAATATAAAGAATCTTGTCTAGACTTGAGATCTTAGTTAACAACTGCCCATATCTATAAGGGTTAGAGGTGAAATCTCCGGCAAGAATTTATGGTTTCTCATCCAGTCATCCAGGCTACACTTAAACAGGGTCATAGAGGGGCTCTGTTTGATGTGAATTGGTAACCTATTCCAGAGGAGCAGCAATCTCTAAGAGACATATCTGTCTCTCCAGTAGGTTCTATTTATGTCGCAAGCCAGGATAAGGTCCCTGGAGCAGATGACCCTTATCCCATTTGACTTGCGGATGTGCTGCATTTCCATTAGGTTTGGATCCAAGATTGCTTCATAGGCCAGACACAAGTCTCCCCTAAGTAGCCTGTACACTATTGAGTACAGTGACTTCAGTCTGTCAATGTATAACATGCAATGGAGACTCTGAATTTTCTTGGTTAGAAATCCCTGATGTCTCCCAAGTTGCTGCAGGTGTCTGGTAATGTACATACCAAAGGAAGCATTGTACTCAGTTACTGGTCTGATGAGGGTTGAGAACAGGGGAGTTATGACCACTTTCACTCTTGAGGCAATGCCTTTGCTAATGAGGTGCGCAATGTAAAATGTCTTCCTTACCACAGTAGACACATGGTGATCAAAGTTTAGGCTACTGTGAACTTGTGTTCCCAAGTCTCTCACTACTGAGTTGTTACTTAGGGTATTATTATTTATATGATACTCCCAGGTATATTGATTTTACTGAAGGGAATGATAATGCATTTTGTAGGATTGAGTTTGAATCCACAGCTTTGTCACCAATTACTGGTTTGTGTAAGTCCCTCAGTGATTGCACCTAATTTGCAGTTGTCAGTAAACAGTCAGCCACAGCCCCTCTGTTTTGGCCTGAACTTCTGAGAAGTATATTCCAAACAATAGGGGGCCCAGCACTAACCCCTGTAGAACTCCACTGCTGACAGGTCTGCTGGTTGAGGTAAAGTCTTCAACTTTGACTGAGTATGATCTGCCGGTGAGCCAGTAAGCAACTCACCTGACAACATAAGGGTTACAGTTAACTTTCTCCCTCCTCTTCTACTCCCCAAAGCACTTTTCCAAACATTAATTTCATGACATAGGGCATATGATTTAGAGTCTCTCACAAGTCCAACAAATTCAGAAAAAGTTGAATACTTCCAGATTTTCATCTGTCATATTTCATAAATATAATTATTGCATTGTAAATCCACATTAAGTTACAGATTGTATTACTGTTCATCTTCATCTCCCAAATCCTGTCTCTGCTTCATTTCCAACATACTCTCAATTCTTCTAGTCAATTCTTGTGTTCCCTTCCTTCTCTCCAACATTTTCCATTGAAGCATTGGATAAGGTTTCACAGGTACAGTCTCTCGGTGGTCTTTGTTACCAGAAGCAGCAGCAGCACAATCTCCTTCTGCTTCACATCTTACTTTCTGTTGGACAAACTTTTATATTTCCTCCTTAGCACTTTCTTCACCAAAAAATGATTTTGTCCCTCCAGGAAGAATACCTTGAAGACAGCTGGGTACTACAGTTTAAATCTCACACCGCGATCTTGACATTCCCTGAATAGTGGAATAAATTTTTTCTTCTGCCTGGTGTACAATGAGTAATCATTCTCAACAAACACTCTGCTGTCTCCCACTTTACATTGTCCTCCTGCCACAGTTTGATCAAATCAACTCATTCTGCTGGTAGGATTGCATCTTCGCTATAAATGGTCTAGGTTGCTTTCTCATAGCCATGTTTGGAGCATACACATGATGTGCCCTTTCAACTAACAATTCCTGCTGTGAAATACCAGTCCATTTGCTTATTTGTGCTTTCATAAAATGAATGCAGTCTGTTCCTTCCAGTTTCTCTGGTATAGCTGAAAATTCAAGTTTTCCCTATGTGCTCTTTTCTCTAACTACATTATTTTGAAACATCTCTTGCTGAGCAGTCTCATATTCAGCCGGCCTTTTCATTTCGACCTCTGAGTTTTGCAGCTTTATCACCTCATCTGAATATCTGTTTAAAGCTTCATCTATTTTTTCCAGCCTTTTGTTGTTTGTGTTGATATACCCAATCAGTGTTTAATTTATTTTAGCCACGTCTGTATGCAGTTGTCATATCTTCCTGTAAGTTACTTCAATTCATGTCTGGAGATTGCATTGCTTTTTGCTAAACAGCCACAGAACTTTCTCCAGTCAGTGTTTCTCCTCACTTTTTGTACCCGATTTTTTTCCAGATCCTCTGTATTTCTTTCCTACTAGCCAGTTACTGAAATTTACCCATAAACACAAGTCTACTAGCCTTCTCTGCCAAGTTTCTGTTTTCATACTGGGAGAGCTGGAATTAAGCTGTTACTCAATGTACAGTCATCTTGGAAGTTGGAAATGGATTGACATTAATCATTTTTTAAAGTTCTAGCCAGAGAAAAATCTGATGTTGAGGAGTAAGGATTATTTGTATATAAATCCAGGAAAATATTTAACTGGGAAAGAGTAAACATAAGAAAAGAAAAGTTTAGAAATATTTCTCATAAGTTTAAAAGGAAGGAAAAGCAACAATCTTAGAATACTTTCAGTAAATGTGAACAGTAATATTAACAAATTAAGAGGGATAGGGATACTGGAATTGTGTGCTAAATGTGATATGGATGTTATTCTGGTAGTAGAAGATAGATTCCTGACAAGGAAAGGACTGCAAACAGAAAAATTGTGGTGTGGAAAAATAATATGGAACTTAGGAAGTGAAAGTTGTGTAACAAAACAGTAAAAATACTATATGTAACATTGGTAAGGATGGGAAGGTTAACTGTTGTGGATGTGAGGTGTAGAGAACATGTTTATAGAATTATAGCATTTGATACATATATAGATAGATGGACACACAGATATAGATATAGATATAAATATATACAGCTATAGATTAGATATATAGCTACACACAAACATATCTCTCTCACTCTATATATATATATATATATATATATATCTATATATATATATATATATATATATATCTTCATATACAGATACATATGTAACTAGCAAGGAAAGGAATCCTTTTAATCAAATATTAGACTATAAGAGGGTTAACATGAAAATTATAATGGGGGGGGCTTTGTGATTTAAAGGGAAATTGTAAAAAGAAAGGGGAAATGTTAAAAAATACAGGAAGTGATAAAATGTGGTAAATTAGCTGTGTGGAACAAAAGTCAATGGACTTATAGAAGGAGGCATTTGGATCTGAAATGGATTATTTTGTACTACTGGAAGGTTTGTGGTAGCAGATGGTGATACAGTTGTGACAGTTTTTTCAGACAATTTAGCAATATGGGTAGAGGTGACAGAAGAAAGGGTGTATATTTAAAATACAAAGGTGAATAAAAAGAATAAATGATAGCTTAGGGATGAAATTGTAGAGTGGCACATATTGCCGTTATGGAAGGATCATATATCTACAAGGACTTCTATAAAAGCTTGTCTGAATGGTGGATTGAATTTAAAAAGAATTATAAAAAGTATTTTTTTTTCCCAGTGGCAGGATGATGCAAGAAAGGGAGAAAGTGAAGTATGGAAAATGTATATAAATGTGTTAGACAATAATGCAAGAGAGTATTATGACATGGAAAAAATACATAAAAGAAATAATGAAAAAAAAAAAGGTATTACCGTTTAGGCAGACATATTATTTACACGGGAGAAGGGAAAGGTATCGACATATTTGGGTAAAGTACTAAAGGAGGATATTAATATAATGAGGTTAATGAAAATGTAAAATGAGATGTAAAAAGAACACGAGCAAATTATGAGTATTGTAGTAAAGCATGTGGAAAATATATGAGAGAATCAAGAAGGAAAATAAGAAAAGATGTAAAGTAAAAAAAGCAGAACACGTTAAGGAAGAATCTGAAAAATAAATTACTGTTAATGGAAAGTAAATGTTCGTAGGCTCACAGGATGATACTAGGCTATTGGCCCAGATGCCCTTATAAGCCTAGCCAAGAATTTTGCCCATGCTCCCACAAAGTCAGCACCTGTTTTCCCTGTGGGATCCCAGGGGTTTATTTTCTGTTTCCCATCCAGGTGAGACAGGACTTTTAGCCTATCTGTATAGGATAGGTGTTTGAGGCCCTGGATGTTCCTAGTCAGGACCCTCTGTGGTCTCTCCAGCTGCTGCATGTGCTTGGCAAGGTACATGCCAAAGGGGGCACTGTATTGATAATGGGTCTGGTAAGGGAGGAGTACAGGAATGTTATGGCCTCCTTGTTCCTGGATGAAATACCCTTACTTATGAGGTGGACCATGTAGAAAGCCCTCCTTACAATGAAAGCAATGTGGTGGTCAAAAGTCAGGTTGCTATCAACCTGGGTTCCCAAGTCCCTCACAACTGATTATCACATTAATAACAATGTACTAAGAGTGCAATCAGTGGGGACACCATTTTCCCCAGAAGGGATAATGATGCATTTCTTGGCATTCAGTTTGAGGCCATGCTTCTGGCACCAGTCATTGATTTGGGTAAGGACCTCTTGGAGGATGTCCACATCACTAGGGGAATTTAAGAAAGCACCCAGGTTGCAGTCATCTGCAAACTTGGTTAGCCACAGGCCACTGGTTTTGGCTTGCACCTCAGAAAAGTGCAACCCAAACAGTAGATGCCCCAAGACCGATCCTTGGAGTATGCTGCTCATTACGGGTCTACCGCTAGAGGTGGCTTCCCCTATTTTGACTGAGTAGGTTCCGTCAGTGAGCCAGTTAGCTACCCATCTGGTGACATACAGGTTGATGCCTAGCTGGGAGAGTTTATCTATTATACCCAAGTGGGGAATATTGTCAAAGGCTTTGGGTAGGTCAAGGTAGGTGGTGTGCACTGTCTTCCTCTCATCCATGGCTTTGGTGAATGTTTCAAAGAAGTCAACAAAGTTTAACAGGCATACTCTCCCTTTGGAAAAAAAACAAACTGTGTGGGGTCAAGCATTTGGAGGTTGCCAATGTCATTGTTTATAAGGTCCTTGATAATGCATTCCATGGCCTTGGAGATCAGGCTAGTTAGACTGATGGGCCTATAATTGCCTTGGTCAGTGGACATTCCACCTTTGTGTAGAGGGATGACAATGGCTGTCCTCCATTCAGCTCAAAGTTGGTGCTCAGGCTTTGGTTGAATAGAGTGCCTAATGGTGCTAAGAGCTCTTGTCTGAGTTCATGTAGGATGCATCCAAGGATGTTGTCTGGTCCCATGGAGGCTGTATTTTTTGCCTTTGAGAGGGCATTAATGACATGCTCCCTGGTGATGAGGGGAGGGGTCAGGTGCTGGGGATGTCCTGGTTTACTGTTTGGGAGACAGAGAGGTGAAGTTTTCACTGAACCTGTCTGCCAGCAGGTTGGCTGTATCTATACCATTTGTGTATGTGGTGTTCATGACCACCAGTATGGAGCAGATTTGGGTGTTATCTTTGAGATTGTGGACATATGTGAAGGCGGCCTTGTGACTGTCCTTAGTGGATGTGACCAATGTGGACTTGAAGTTAGCCTTAAAGGATTTCACCAGTGACCTAATTTGCTTGTTCAGGCAAAGGAGAGATTGCTTCCAACTTGGCACCCGCTCCTGCTTGGTTCTGGATAGCACTTTTTTTTCCTTTTGTTTTAGAGTTTGTTTATTGCTGCTGTCTACCAGACAGGTTTATTCTTCCTTGAGGAAGATGATTTGGTTCTGTTAGGTATTGCTGAGTCCATGCAGAAATGTAGGTGCTCAAATAGTTTTATGGTGTAGGCTTGGACATTAGCGCTAGTTCCTACTGAAGGGACGGTGGCTGTGAAACTGCTTATACCTGCTCTCAGAAAGTTGTAGTCAGCTTTAGAAAACTTTTGTTTGACCATGGCGGGGGGGGGGGTGGTCAGGGGAGATAGTAACTTTGGAAGTGATGGCTTTTTGTCCAGATCTTACCAAGAAGGATGACACTGTAGGGGTGCTGCATTGGCTACTCATGTTGGTTAGTACTAGGTCCAGGATATTTTCACCTCTAGTGGGGGCTGCTGACCAGCTAATTCAATGCATTGGCATTGATGAAGTTGAGGAATTTCAGAGTGTTCGTGTTTGGGCTAGAATAGGTCTTCCAGTCTATGGTTGGGTAGTTAAAAGTCACCCAGGATCAGGGTAGAGGGCTGAATCTTGATGGATTGGCAAAGGGAGTATTTTATAAATGTACTGAATGAATGGTTGAAGGAAGGATTTGTTTATGAATGGTTATTTAGTGGGATATTAAAATTTATATGGAAAAAAGATGAGAAGAGTGAAATAAAAATTGGAGACTGGTCACATTAAATAACACAGATTATATTTTTTTATTACAATTATACAGAGGAGAATGGAAGGAAGGATGAGATATTATGGAAGAAAGTATATATGGTATAAAAGGGAAGGGATAGCAAGAATTGTTATTGATTGCAAGAGAAATTGTAGATATCAATAAAAGGGATGATATGAAACTTATGGAAGTTGATAGTAGCAAGGCATTAGATGCAGTAGGATGTGATGCTTTGTGGGATGCTATGGAGAAGTAATAACAAGGTAATATAATTAGGAGTGTGTGTATGTCAGCAGCTCAAAACAGTACAATGAGAGTGTTAGTGAATGGGTGCAGAGTACAGAAATATGCATGAAGTGTGGTATAAGACAAGGGTGTTGCATGAGTGGAACGTTGTTTGCATCGCTAGTGAACGGGATAGTGAAGTAGCTTACAAAATGAAAGATGTGAGGGAAAAGGAGGTGGGGATTCCAGTAGTTCTGACAAATGCAGATGATACAGTGGTAGATGTCAAAAGCAGAATATGTAGGAGGGCAGTTTTGGGTTGTCTGAATGGATGTTTAAGGGAAAGAAGACTGATCCTGAATACAGATACAAGTAAGGGTTTGGGTGATGTGGGGAAAATTGGGGTGAGTATTTTTCAATGAGCTAAGTGCCTTTGCTAGTAATAACATTTTGGGGAAAAGGATATAGTTATGAAGCCATGGGAGGGTATGATAAATGAAATGAAGGAGATACGTCTTCAGTGGAGGACATGTAGATTAGCATTCAGGAACATTCTCTATCTGGTGAATGGGAAAAATAGCATATACGTCAAATGCTTACATGATGCCAGAAAATATGAAAAAGAAATTATATAACTGATGTTTTCTTATGGGGTTTAAAATTAGGCCCAGAGAGGTGTGTTGTATAGCAGTGAAGATGAATGGGGGACTGAGGTTACTAACTCCAGTTGTTTATTGTGCTTCTTTAAACTTATTTCAGAGTATTAAAGTGAACAAAAGAAGATAAATAAATAATGATAATGTTTAAATATAAGTATAAAAAGTTCTGAGAGATGCTGAGAATAAGAAAAAGGAGAATACTTAAATGAAGAAATCAAAAACTATCAAGAAAAAATACTGAAATGTAAAATAAAAATTGATGATACACAGAAAGATAGAAGGATGCAGTATAATAATGTGATGAAACAATACTATTATGTAAATCCTTGAGAATATTTACCAGCAGAAATGATTAAAGTAAGGAAAAAGTGGTGTACCACGATAATAAAGATTTCCTATGGAGACTGATAATATACAAGTTACCAGTACAAGGGAATAAGCCATAATAAAAAGAAACTTGAAAGAATGTGTTTATTTTGTGGGGAGGAAGAAACAGCGGTCTTGGGCTTCATTAATGCCTACCCTAAATGTATACAGTTCCGAGTGAACAGACAACACAAGCATTACTCGCACCTTCTTCCTCCTATTTTTAGCTTTCCTACTGATCTTCCTACAGCCTTAAATATCAAGGGGGATTCATATAGGTTACCACAAAGTGTAAACTATATGTACGGGTGGGAGGTTGGCATAATAGTTAAGGTGTTTACCTTACAAGCATAAGGTGCAGGGTTTGATTCTCACATGGGATAAATGGCTAAGCTGAAAATGGCCCACAAGGGCAGTTAGCCTAGTATTAATCTATGAACCTATGCCTATAGTAATGCTTCTGACTGACTAGAAAGCCCAAAAAATGTGGTAGGTATGCTGTTGAACACAGATCATATAAACTTAGTGAAGCCATTAATTAATTTTTTTTAATGTAAAGGAGTGGTGAAACTCTGGAAAAGGTTGAGTGAAGAATTTGTTTTGAGAATATTAATGACAAAAACAATATAGATATGAATAAGATTATATATGGATATAAGAACAAGAAAAAAGAATATGTAAGAATTTATGTACTATGGGTTATTCGGAATGAAACTTTGTTTAATGGGAAATGGATTTTAGCAGGTATATTGCAAAAAGACTGTGATTCTGAAAATAGGAGTGGGGATCAGTTATGGAAGAATAACAATGGGATATTATAAGAAAATTGATAAATACTAACAAAAATAGAAATGTATATATATATATATATATATATATATATATATATATACATACCTGTGAATAGGTACATTTTGTAAACATATAAATGTTTTTTATGCTGTGTTAAAGGACCCCTACTCTTTTTATAGATGCTGTGGGATCTTTTACATCCACCTGAGCTACCAACTACTCAAGCAGATGGGGACTTGGTTTAATGTCTCATCCGAAGAATGACACACTCAGTAGTGTAGCACCCCTTTTGTGCTGTACTGCAGTGTCAGCAATCAGTCTACCTGGTCTGAGAATAGAACCCACAGCCTTCTGCACCAAAGGCAAGGGTGCTACCTGTTGTGCCACTGACACTGCTAGTGACAGTAGGGGACGTTATATTTGTTATTATTTCCTGAGGGGGATAAAGGGGTAAAGTTAGAGCTGAATTTGACTGCCAGTAAGTTTGCCATCTCTTCGGGCTCAGTATAGATGACTCCATTAATAATGAGCTCTGTTCACAACTGTATATTGCCTTTGAGCTTGTGGACATAGCTAAACAATGACTTGTGGTTGTCCTTGGGCTGGGAGGCCAAATTTAGCTTTGGTAGACCTTTTGTCCTTTGAGTTAATTTAGTTTGTTGAGAGTGCTCTTATCCTGCTGGGTGCTACACCTCCTAATTTTTGCCAAAATTGTCTTCCTTCTGTTATACAGCCGATTGATTTTGTGATTCCACCAGGCTGGCCTGTTTTCTGAGTTAGTTCTGTACTTCTTCCTGGTGGGTACAGCTGCCTCTATGCAGCTATTAACATGCCTGCATAGGGTTTTGGTGAACAGTTCCACTTAGCAGCAGTATTCTCAGGGTTTAGAGGGACTTGACATTTTTACAGGTTATCACTTAACAGTGGGAAGTTATACTGAGTTGTTCTTGAACATTGCAGGGTTAGCTGTCCCGAGTTATATTTTAACTTCAAAGACAGTTTTGTGGTCTGACCTTACCAGAGAGGACATTACAATAAAGGGTGTGCATCGCTCTCCCATATTGTATGTGCTCACCTTAGTAATGCATGCTAACCCTAACCCTCTCCCTATTCCTATTTGAATGAATGTGTGGCAAGATTGTTAAGCAGTATATCTGAAAGTAATTTGTTTCCTTGTTTGTTGTACTGTGTGTTGCTATGTTTTATTTTTGCTATAATGAATGGTTAATGTGTTCATGAAACAGTTCAACTATACATATATATATATATATATATATAGAGAGAGAGAGATAGATATACACACATACACACGCAGCACTGTGCGGGAGATTACGGCCAACACCTGCTAATGACCTTCATCCTGTACAAAGTTTGATTCCCGATTTGCCTACTCTTTGACTCTCTGTGTGTCACTTAACCAGCCAATGCCCTTGGCTAACCTGAAAACAGGCTTGTGACGAGCAAGTTTACTGGTTTATTAAATAAGTAAAAATACTCAGGTGTTATGTTCAGCCAAGTGCAAAGGTTTCCACAAAAATACCGGTTCAAGGACTCTAATGCAGTAAACTTAATTCAGCAGCCACAGTTATCTCCAATGGCATTCTGCTAGTGCCTGGATACAAAAAGGAAAGAAAGAAACTGTGAGCTCTCTTGGCATACATAAAGGAATAAAGCCCCATGACCCAAAGGATCTAGGTTCAGTTTTTGACCCTAGCCACTGCTGGACATGGTGTGGGATAATGGGCGTGCCTATTTTTTGGGGGGGGATTAGGGAAAAAGCAGACCATAATTTGTCACATTTTCTTGGAGGACACGTGGCAGATGCATATGCAGCCCAGGGCTGTGTACTTTGCTCATCAAGCCGCAGTATGGTGGTAGTAGCTGTATATGTAATGTCAGTAGTTCAAAGGAAGCACACACTTGATGCTAGAAGATCAGATTATTATGGGTTATATTCCCACACCAGGTAGTTTGATAACTTTTCCAATACTGACATTGCAGTGTAGCATAAAGGGGTGTGAATACATTCCTGAGTGTGCCATCCCTTGGATAAGGTGTTAAACTGAGTCCTCATCTGTCTGAGTTGGTGGGTGTTCAGACGAATATAAAAGATCCTTTTGCATTTATTGAAAAGCGTAGGGGATTGCTTTATTTACATTACTTAAACATACCTTATCATTTTCCATTTTTGCTTAATCTACATAAACATTATTTCCATTTTTTTATCATTAAAATAGAAAAATCTGTTTTGTCAATATCAAGCAGTCTTTAAAATGTTCGTCTCCCATTCATTTCTTCCACAACCACCTATTTCATCTCCATATTACCATTTATTAGTCTTTCACAGCTTCTTTTCCATAATATTCGTCTTGCTATGAACAATGTTGTCCTATTTTTCAATCACACACGTTTCTCATGTTTATATTTCAGATCCATTGTTATATTTTTAAATACTTTGCATTTATAGGTTCATAGGTGTGTACTAGACTAATGGCCCTGGGGCCTTTACAAGCTTAGCCCATAGGATTACCCTGGCATCGTGCCACCCGACCTTAGTCCCCAGTGCCTCTGTTGAGTACAGCCACTGGAGTGATCCCCGGGGTGAATTTCCTATTTCCTATCCACTCATCAAGATTCCTCTTGAAGAGGGACAGTGAGGTGCTCTGCTTGACGTGTATGGGAAGTCTATTCCATAGCATGGGCAGTCTCTGGGTTATGAACCTGTCCCTCCACTTGTTCCTTTGATTGTGGTAATGAGGTTGAAGTCTCTGGAGCATGTGGTGTGGAGGGATTGGTATTTCTTCAGATGTAGCATTTCTAACAGAGCTGGGTCACACATGGCTTTGTAAGTCAAGTAGAGATCACGTCTAAGTAGGCAGTATGAGACAGAGAACAGCTGGAGTTTTTTTAGTCTGTCCATATAAGACAAATGTTTAAGGCCTAGGATCCCTTTGTGAGGGACTTTTGCGGCCTCTCCAGTTGTTGCAGGTGTTTTGTGAGGCACACGCCAAATGATGCATGGTACTCAATGATTGGCCTAATGAGGGAATGATGCATGGTACTCAATGATTGGCCTAATGAGGGAAGGGTAGAGGAAGACAAAGATCTCTTTCTTCCTGGATGCAAAACCCTTAGTAATGAGATGTGCCACATAGGACTTTCTGACCACAGTGGCAATGTGGTGGTCAAAAGAGCGGTTGCTGTCAACCTGTGTTCCCAGATCTTTTATAACACCTTCTGTGTTCATTGGACTACCATCGATGTGGTAATTCATGGGAATTGGGTTTTTTTCCCAAAAGGGATGACAACACATTTTTTTTACATTGAGCGTAAGGCCAAGGTTCTGACACCAGTTGTTTGTCTCAGTGAGGTCTTTCTGTAGGATGTCAACATCACTCTGGGAGTTAATAATAGCTCCCAACTTACAATCGTCTGTGAACTTTGTCAGCCAGAGACCCTTCAGGTCGGCCTGGACTTCAAAGAAGTAGATACCAAACAGGAGAGGATCCAGGACTGAACCCTGTGGAACTCCATTCATAACTGGTTGACAGTCTGACTTGGATTCAGCTACTTTCACACTCTGGGTTCTATCTGTGAGCCAGTTTGCAACCCACCTAGTGATATAGGGATTGATGCCTAGCTTAGTGAGTTTTTCTATAATTCCTGAGTGGGGAATGGTATCAAAGCCCTTGGCCAGATCAAGGTAGGCTGTATGAACCCCCTTGCTTCATCCACAGCTCTGGTGACTGACTCAAAGACGTTGACCAAGATGAGCAGGCATGATATATCCTTCAATAAACCAAACTGTGTGGGATCCAGAGTTTGGAGATTCCCTATATCCTTGTTTATTAGGTCCATGATGATGCATTCCATAGCTTTGCATATCAGACTTGTCAGGCTAATGGGGCAATAGCTCCCAGGGTCTGTAGTCGCTCCTCCTTTGCAGAGAGGGATGACTGTAGCAGTGTGCCATTCTGTAGGGACAAAGCCTGAGGTGAGGCTGTGATTGAACAGAGCACACAGGTGAGGTGCCAGTTCACTCTGTAGTTCATGTAGAACACCTCCAGGGATATTGTCAGGTCCCATAGAAGCTGAATTCTTGGCCTTGGACAGTGCTGTTTTAACCTGTGCGGCAGTAATACTGGGTGCCTGGCAATCTACTGGTATTGTGACTGGCCCCTTGAGGGGGATGGGTAAAGTTGGCACTGAATCTGTCAGCCAGTATACTGACAATATCTGTTGGCTCAATATGGGAGGTACCATTGTGCAGTAGCTCAGAGCAAATCTGGGTATTGCCATGGAGATTCTTCACATAACTATAGAAGGCCTTGTAGTTGTCTTTACTATCTACTGCAATTCTGTTTTCATAGCTAGCTTTAGAGGATTTGATGAGGGATCTCAGCTTTTTGTTGAGGCTGATAAGGGAGTTTTTCCAGTCTTGAGACTTCACCTTATTCTACATCAGTTTCCTCCTTCTGTGTTGTAGAATTTGTTTATGGCAGGGGACCACCAGATTGGCTTCCTTTTTTTGGAGGAGAGTGTCTTGGTTCTGCTGGGAATGGTGAGATGCATGCATTTGTGTACGTATTTGTACAATGCATTGGTGTGTGATTCAGCAGTCATGCAACTGATCTCCATTTGCATGGGTGCTGTGAAGTTAGCCACCTCTGTTTTTATGAGCCCAAAGTTAGCTTTGGAGAAGTTTTTCATGGTGGTTACCTTTGCGGGTGGGGTGGGAGGGATGTGGATTTCCAAGGTACTTAGTTTGTTGTTGGATCTAACCAGGGAGAAGTTGACTATTGGTGTAGAGCAAAGGTCACCCATGTTAGCAATGACCAGGTCAAGGATGTTGCTACCTCTAGTGGGGGTAAGAACAAGCTGGTCCAGGGCATTGGAATTAATGAATTCCAGGAAACGTTTGGGCAAGTGTATTGGTAAATGAGTAGTTTTCCAGTTATTGGAGGGGTAGTTGAAGTCGTCCAGTATGAGAGTGTTAGGTTGGACCCTAATATTCTCCAGGGCGCTTAGAAATGTGGTGTGGGAGTCTTGGGACATAGTTGGGGATCTATGGCAGGCTACAACCTGAATCACTGTCTTACCCAATTTTAGCTGCACCTAAAGTATCTCAGATGTGTTATGTTGGGCTACTAGTCTGGAGGTGTGCGCATTCTTTATGAATATGGAAACACTACTGCCTTTGGAGCTTCAGTCGACATTCTGGGGCTGAAAGGTGTGGAATGAGTTATAGCCTGGTAGTGCAGGGGTGCTTTCTGCTACCTTGAACCAATTCTCTGTTACAGCACAAATGTCGATGCTCTCCATTTTAAGGTGTGCTTCAAGCGAGAGCATTTTGAGATTTAGACTTCTAGCGTTGAGCAGCATGACACTCAGACTGCATTTGTTTGTAGCTGTTACAGTGGTAATTTGGTCTTTGGAAAAACATCACAAAATCTGTTCATTTTTTTGCATTCCAAAAAGTATGTGTTGTTTCTTCCTCTTTACAGTCAACACATTTTCTTTCCTCTATTACCTTATATTGGATGATTAAAATTGTCTATAATGATATAACTCTGTAGAATTGTCCAGATGTGTAGTATATCTTGTAATAGGTTCATAGGTTTATACTAGGCTATCTGCCCTAAGGCATTTATAAGCCTAGCCCAAAGTTTTGTGGCTTACGCCACCCCTTATATGAAAAAATACTGTGCCCATTAGTTTGTTGTGCCTCTGTCCAGCAGTGACACAGAGATGATTCCCGGGGTAAACCTACGATCTCCCATCCACAGGTCAAGATTTCTCTTGAACAGAGCCAGCGAGGTGCTCTGCCTCACATGGACCGGGATTTTATTCCACAGCATAGGGAGTCTCTGAGTGATAAATCTATCCCTCCAGCATGTCCTATTTATATTCGTGCTAAGGTTTAAGTCGCTTGCTCTAGTGGTTTTGGTGGATTTGGATTTTTTGAGGTGGAGCATGTCCATTAATTCCGGGTTGGACATGGCCTTGTATGTCAGGCACATGTCACCTCTGAGCAGACGGTATGCGACTGAATAGAGCTGGAGTTTCTTCAATCTGGCAGCATATGACAGATTTTGGAGTCCCTTTATCCTTTTGGGGTCTCTTCAATTGCTGCAGATGTCGGGTGAGATACATCCCGAATGGGGCATTGTACTCGATCATCGGTCTGATAAGTGAAGAGTACAGGGGAACAATGACGTCACTAGATCTGGATGTGAATCCCTTCATGATCAGGTGGGCAATGTAGAAGGTCTTTCTAACCACTTTAGCAACGTGAGTGTCAAAAGAAAGGCCACTGTCAACCTGGGTCCCCAGGTCCCTGATAACCTCTTCTGTGCTTAGTGGATTGCCACCTATATGGTAGCTTGGGGTTACCTTGTTTTTCCCAAAGGGTATGACTATACATTTTTTGGCG
The DNA here is from genome assembly GCF_019279795.1 of Protopterus annectens. Taxonomy (NCBI): domain Eukaryota; kingdom Metazoa; phylum Chordata; order Ceratodontiformes; family Protopteridae; genus Protopterus; species Protopterus annectens. The sequence goes on along the minus strand of NC_056740.1, from coordinate 429,930,693 downwards.
TTTAACTTCAGGCCATGGCTCTGGCACCAGCTATCTGTTTCCGTGAGTCCCTTCTGAAGGACATCCATGTCCGATGCACTTTCCACTATGGCGCCCAGTTTGCAGTCGTCTGCAAACTTTGTCAGCCAAAGTCCTCCCATGTTGGCCTGTACTTCTGAGAAGTAGATGCCGAACAATAGGGGGCCAAGGACCGAGCCCTGTGGGACACCACTTGTGACTGGCTTGGAGTCTGACATAGCGCCAGCAACTCTAACCCTGTGGGTTCTGTCCTTAAGCCAGTTTGCAACCCATCTTGTGACATATGGGTTTACATTTAAGCTGGTAAGTTTTTCTACAATACCCGAGTGGGGTATTGTGTCGAAAGCCTTTGCAAGGTCAAGGTAGGCTGTATGGACTGCCTTTCCCTCATCAATGGCCTTGGTGACTGTTTCAAAGAAGTTGACCAAGTTCAAAAGGCATGATCTGCCCTTGACGAAGCCAAACTGGGTCGGGTCCAATGTCTGCAAGTCCCCTATATCTTTGTTTATGAGCTCCATTATGATCCTCTCCATAGCTTTGCAAACTAGACTTGTTAAGCTTATGGGGCAGTAATTACCAGGGTCCGTAGAGGCACCGCCTTTGTGGAGTGGGACCACAGTTGCCGTATGCCACTCCTTGGGCATGTATCCTGTGGTAAGGCTGAGATTAATCTAGCTTATGTTCTATCAACTTATTTTTCTCTAGTATTCCGCAGGTCACTTGTATTGTTTTTGGACTATAATGTATTTGTATTGTACTGTATGTGGAGCTTTTCTCCCCAGGCCTCTGCTGAAAATGGGTTCTATAGGTTCATAGATAGGTACTAGGCTATTGGCCCTGGGGCCTATACAAGCCCAGCCAAAAAGGTACCCTGGCTATTGCCATCAAAGAAAATTATTTTCCTGTGCCACTGTCAAGCAGAGCCAGAGAGGTGATCCCCGGGATGAATTTCCTATTTCCCATCCAATCATTAAGATTTTTCTTGAAGAGTGCTAATGAGGAACTTTGTTTGATATAGATAGGTAGTTTATTCCAGAGTATGGGAAGTCTCTGGGACAGGAATCTATCCCTCCGGCATGTTCTGTTTATTGTGGTGACAAGGTTTAGGTCCCTAGAGCGTGTAGCTCGGAGGGATTGGGATTTCTTTAAGTGGAGCATGTCCAACAGCTCTGGGTTTGACACAGCTTTGTATGTTAGGCAGAGATCGCCTCTGAGTAGGCGATATGTGACAAGAGTAAAGCTGGAGTTTTTTGAGACGGTCTGCATAGGGCATCTGTTTGAGGCCGATAATCCTCTTTGTGAGGAATTTCTGTGGCCTTTCCAGTTGTTGTAGATGTCTTGTGAGGTACATACCAAAAGGGGCGTTGTACTCTATAATGGGTCTAATGAGTGATGAGTAGAGGGGAACAATGACCTCTTTTTTTCTGGATGAGAAACCTTTTGTGATGAGGTGTGCCACATAGAAGGATTTCCTGACTACTGTGGCGATGTGATTATCAAAGGAGAGATTACTGTCCACCTGTGTCCCAAGGTCTCTTATCACACTTTCGGTGTTAAGTATACTACTGCCTGTGTTGTAGTTCATGGGTACAGAGCCATATATATGGGTATAGACCCAGTAGGATAAACAAATGTCAACTAAATAAATGTTTTACATTACTGTAAACAGGTAACTTATTCAACAAAATTCTCGACAGGAAATGCCCTGCTTCATAAAAATTCTCAAACCTTTGCATTCTGCACTTTATAGCATCTTTGCATGTTCTTTTAATCCCTTGCAAGGATATTATACCACTTAATATTTTCCATAATAATGTTCTGCTTTCATTTTCTGTTTTTATCATTCTCATTAATTTTGACTTACAACTTTTTCATATTCTTTTCCTTCCATCTTTTTTGTTTGTTACTTTTTTCTCTCCGTTTTCCCCCTCATTTGCAACTCTTTCACCTTTTTTATTACACAGCATAAATGCTAAGTCCACTATAGGATCTTTTAGATTAAAATCTTTTCCTTTTTACACAGCCCTCTTTTCACACAATTCAACCTTGAACTTCAAATAAAATTAAAGCCTATTTAAAATAATAATAAAAAAAAAAACATTTCAAAACATCTTGCTGAATCTAGTACTGTTTGTGACTTTTGGAGCTTGTAAATCAGTTAATCTTTTGTCGGGGAGACCCCTCCCCTGTACCCTCATGGCAGGAAGGTACAGCTTGATCTGATCTAGCTAGAGTTACTGTTGCAAGGCTCTGTTTAGGGTGTTTTGATTGGATAATTTGAACTTTGGCGGTTTCCTGTTTTTCTGCTTTAAAAAGCCTGTGTTTGAACCTGTTTCTGCTTGTTTGCACAACATGCAGCATCGTGCACTACTGCATAGCGGGACTGCCGGTTACAGAAGCATGCTCTCTAGCATTACAAATATTATCTAAACCAGAGCCTAAACCTATTAATACCTTCCCCTTCTGTATTCCCTCTTCAACTGTTATAGCCAGACAAGATTATTCCTAGGACCATGAACTGTCAAGTTTCTCTGTTTTTGTCCTACCAGCCTGATTGACATAGTTCTATTGAGGCAGTGTAGCAACCGCCTCATGTGCACGGACAACCCCCTACTTCTAAATCATTCCTGTAACATTTTTGAGAGACGCACCTACATTATGAATCTGGAATCACAGCAGTACAGAGCAGGTCGTCAACCCACCTACCACAACTCCTAATGTCACATAGCATGCACATAGACCAACACATGTGGGGGTACTTACAAAAATCTACCTAAACATCACTTACCTCCAAAACACATACATACTAAACTAACCATAACACCCAAAACACAATACACATAACGATACAAGCACAAGTGTCTCACCATCAAAGCCCATAAGGTAATGCACATCCACTCCAAATAGCCTAGTCATAGGAGACTCTATAGTGAGACACACAGACACACTCCCCCACCAGGCTGAACAAGGAAAAAGTCATGGTCAGCTGTCTTTCTGGCACCAGGATTCTTCAGATCACACAGACACTCAAGTCTCTCAACAAAAAGTACCATTATGATTCAGTCATAGTAGATGTTGGTGTGAATGACTTGATATGCAACTCCCTGGGCTACATAAAGAGAGACATAATTGAGCTCTCTGATTATGTGTCACAGGCAGGTATGTCCCTAGCCTTGAGCAGCATATTACCCTCACCTAGGATGATACCACAATATAAACAGAAAATCACTGACCAATAATTGGCTTCTGGTGTCATTCTAAAGCAATCTAGTTTCTGTCAGCCTGGTATAATATGATCAATAGACCTCATTGTTTTGCCAGAGATGGTCATCTGTCACTCCTGGGATTTTGGCTACTGGCAAAGGTTCTTGCAATCCCCATAGTGTTTTTTTAGGCAATGTCACAAGGACAAAATTCATCAAAAACAGCCTTAAAGTTATGCTGCTAAATGCTAGGAGTCTTAGCTTGACACTGCACTCAATGGAAGCAGTCCCCACCTCAGAAGACACTGACATCTGTGCAGTCACAGAGACCTGGTTCAAGGCTATAGAGAGCACCCCAGCCATACCAGGTTACAACTCCTACCACATTGTTCAGACATTGAATGGAAGGTGTGAAAACTAAAGGAGGCTGTGTATTAATAATCATTAAAGATAAACACACCTCCAGATTGGTTAAACAGTATGATTCACTGGAGACTACTGTTGGTAGGACACCTATTCAAGTCACTGCCAGCTACAGAACCCCCTCCATGAATCGGGACACCCCCCCCCCCGCCTACTTAGATCTACTGGAATCCATCAAGATATAGCTAAACACCATGGTTTTGGGTGATTTTAATTATCAATTCATTAACTGGGTAAATTACTCATGCTCAGACTCACTTGCCCAAAGGTTACTCGAGTTCATTAACTCCAACACCCTGGACTAGCTGAAAGACACCCCAACTAGGGGAGCCAACATCCTGGATCTGGTGCTCACCCATATGGTGGACTGTTGTAGCACCCCCATTGTGAGGTCTTCCCTTGTCAGATCTGACCACAGATCAGTCTCATTCGAAGTAACTATCACACCTGACCCCCCCAGCAGCAACTAACCTAAAAAACTTCTCAAATCAGATTATATCCTTCTAAGGGATGGTATAAATAGCTTCACTGTACCTCCCCCCCTCAAATGGAACTGGCAACTATGCTGAGCCCTACACCAATCAGTGCTTTTTTTCAAACATCTGTATAACTGCATTGACTCAGCCGTACCTGACAGGACCAAAACATGCACTTCAAGCAACAGCAAACTTGCCTGGTGAACAACTGCCATTAACAGGCTTTACAATAAGAGGAAGAAATTCTTGTCTAAAAGTAAGAGGGAGCATGCCCTAAACTGGAAACACTCCCTCCTCAGGTTAAACAAGCAAATAAGACTTATTGTGAAGTCCTCCAAAGCAAACTATGAATCCAAATTAGCGTTCTCAACTAAGGACAACCATAAGGCATTCTTTAGTTATATCCAAAACCTAAAAGGTAAGACCCAGATCTGTGCCGAACTGGTAGTTAATGATACCACATACACTAAGCTTGCGGACATAGTAAACCTGTTAGGTAACAGCTTCTGTGAAAACTTCACTCCTCTGTCCCCAATACACTTACCCCATGACATTCCTTCCACCTGTTCCCCACCTTGTATCTCTAAACAGCAGGTCATATATGCCCTCTCTAAGGCCAAAAACACAGCATCTATGAGACCTGATAACATCCCAGGCTGGGTCCTACATGGGCTCAAACAAGAACTAGCAACACTATTGGGTACTCTTTTCGATCATATTCTAAGCACCAGCTTCATCCCAGCTGAATGGAAAATGGCCACCGTTATCCCCTTGCACAAAGGTGGTGCTTCCACTGACCTCAGGAACTATAGACCTCTTAGCTTGACTAGCCTTAACTGCAAGGGCATAGAGTGAATTATTATGGACCTTATCTACAAAGATATAGGTAATCTCCAAACACTTGACCCTACTCAATTTCGATTTGTCAAAGGAAGATTATGCCCGTTAAACTTGGTGGACTTCAAGACAATCACCAGAGCCCTGGACAAGGGGAAAACTGTGCATACAGCCCATATGGACTTGGTCAAGGCTTCTGACACTATTCCCCACTTAGACATTCTTGATAAACTCACCCAGCTAGGTCTCAACCCTTATATCCTTAGGCGGGTCGCTAACTGTCTCACTGATAGAACCCATACAGTCAAAATAGGAGAATCCACCTTCAACAGCAGACCCATAACCAGTGGTGTTCCCACAGGGATCAGTCTTGGGACCTCTACTGTTCAGAATCTTTCTCTGAAATATAAGCTAAAACTAAAGGTCTGTGACTTACAAAGTTTGCTGATGACTGCAAACTGGGAGCGATCATAGAATCCCCAAATGATGTCAACATCTACAAGAGGGTCTTCTGCAAACAAATGACTGGTGCCAAAGTCATGGCCTTAAACTCAATGCAAAAAAAAGTATCATCGTCCCTTTCAGTAAGAGCAATGTTTGTTCTGGCTAACTAACACATCAACAGAAACACCCTAAGCACACACTCAGTGGTGACAGACCTGTGCACACAGGTTTACAGCATTGATACCTTTGATCACCATGTCTCTACAGTAGTAAGAAGGACATTCTATACTGCTCATCTCAGAAGGGTACTGCCTCCAGATAACTTCCCTGTACTCTTCCTCATCAGGCCAATAATTGAGTACAATGTCCCTTTTGGTATATACCTTTCCAAGGACCTGCAGCAATTGGAGAGATCTCAAAGGTTCCTAACAAGGAGAATTCAAGGTCTTCAGCATCTGTCCTATGTGGATCAGCTGAAATCACTGTCATTTTACTCTGTTTCATACAGACTACTCAGAGGTGATCTCTGCCTTGTGTATAAGGCAATCTTTGACTCTGCTTTATTGGAAATGAAATATATCTGTAAGTCCAATGGCTCACAGGTTAAAAGACCTTAACCTGGTTATCTGACATTAATAGAACTTGCTGGAGGGGCAGATTTGTCTACAAGAGGTTACCACACTTGTGTTACACTCCCAATTCATGGAAAGCAGAGCATCTCCTTGGCCCTCCAAGCGCAATCTGGATGATTGGATGGATAACCGTAGATTTACCCTGAGTGTTCCACCTGTGTCACTTCTGGACAGGGGCAATAGGAGCTAATCATGTAAACAAGGGTAGAACTTGGCTAGGCTTGTAAGGGCCCTAGGGCCATTAGCCTAGTAACTTCCTATGATCTTTCTCCTTTTTAGCTGGAAATGTGTACCCCTCCCCCCAAATAAGCTAGCTTGACTAATCTGTGCTGGTTAAAGTTGCATATAACTATTTATCCGTAACTTGCACAGACTACCTTATTCTACAGTAGACAGATAATTACAGAATTACCTGGTCGCTGCTCCCTATATATTTCCAACAGCTTAGTAAATGCTGGCTTTTGTGTACCTTCATTTGTATTGTTATCCAATGAAGTGTAACTGGTCATAAACTTACCCTCATAAGCTGCCCACATTGATTGTTTTTCTTACTGCTTGGATCCCCGTGATGGTTTATTTCACTATATCCAGGCTTACACTTCTCCCCTTTTCTACCCCAATCCCATCCACTCAACCTTATCCCTCCATTTATATTCTCTCATCTCCAACCACTCACTACCTATAACAAAGTAGAATATCCTTTACCCCCAACAAAATCATATCTAGTCTCTGCTATCTCCAACTCTCTCCTCAAGAACTGCTCTACTTATTCCACTGGCAATACTTACCGAATAGATCAACTTTATCTCTTTCTTCTTCTTCTCCACACTATTCATTTAACTTCCCATAACCTTCATTGACCCAGCTTACCCCCCCCCCCAATTTACACTGCTCACATACTTTCAACCTAAGGCATACTCCCCAACTATTACTTCTTCATTCAGAAATTCCTCCAGCCTGGTAGAGAAATAAGCCCAACTAGGCATCCCTAGACTTCGAGAAAGCATATGACAGGATCCCAACAATGATGATTTGGGCAGTCCTGCAATGGCTTGAAGTCCCAGAAATATTGGTATAATTAGTACAGCCTATGTACAAGGGCTTAATAACACAAGTACTGTGTTCAGACTCACATAGGGGTTCCCAGTGGAAGTGGGTGAGCATCATGGTTCAGCTGTAAGCCCACTGCTGTTCAAACTGGCGATGGAATATAGTAGCAAACAAGTAATCAACAAAATTGCTGTATGCAGACTGTGACATTACTGGTAGGCTCTGAGCAAGAACTTCAATAAAGGATAAGAAAATGGAATGCAAAACTGAAGGCACATGGAATGAAACAAAGTAGAGATAAGGTGGTTATAATGGCTGTAGTTCACTCAACTTCTTAAGACTCATCTTTAGAACTGGACACATCCTCTTTCTCCTAGTTTGCACGCTATCTGCTACTCAGTAGGCTGTCAAATTGCATACTGACACCTCCTCTTTTGTTCATGTATCTATGAATATCCCCATGGATCCATCCTAGGCCCACACCTATTTAACATTTTCATATATGACCTATGCAGAGTGAGTAAACACACTGCTATCCTAAGTATGCTGATGACTACTCTGATCTGTTCTGCTACAACACTTTAAAAGTACAACCCACAAACCACCCCATCCACCAAACATCTTAAAATCTTTGCACTCAATATTCACAGTACTCTAAACAAAGTCCCTGAATTACACTTCTGGATAACTTCACACATCCCTGATATCTTTTGCATCTCTGAAACATGGCTAACACCACACAACTAACAAAGAAATCCTTCCTCCAGGATATAATATCTTCCGCCAAGATAGACCAACTAAAAAGGTGGTGGGGTAGCTATACTTTATTCTGAAAATTTCTCAGTCCACCCCCTACCCTACTCCCCCCTAGCTTTCACCCAGCCGAGGTTGTTATAGTCAACTGCAACTTAAACAGGCATAAAAAGAGCCATTGCTGCAATGTATGTACCTCCTAGCAATAACATCCCCATACTAGAATGCATCCTAGCCTGAATCTCTCAAACCATCTCCTATGAAACAATTATTTTAGAGGATGTTAACATCAACTGGAATACTCTTACCTCAAGCCATCCCAATGATGCCATTAACCTATATTGTTTCTCCCAACTCATCACCTCCCCTACTAGACCTAATCAACATTCAAATACTAGCTCCACTCTTGACTGGATACTTACCTCTCACCCCAACCACAATGCCACCACACTCCTTGATACTCTTAGTGACCATCACCCAACCTGCATCCGTTACCTTGCTCAACCCCCTAAACCTCATAAATATAAGGATTGTTGTAATCTAACTTTAACCCTTATAAATTTAACCAAACACTCTCCTCTATAAATTGGTATTTTCTATTCAACCTCCCCCTTGAAGAAGCTGTCCTTCAGTTCAACAGCATCTTCCTTAAAACCCTCAACTCGTTGGCCCCACTCAGAAAGACTAGAGTCAAAACCAACTATGCTCCCCGGTTAAGCAAAAAAGCTCTCTCACGCATGCAAAAGAGAAACAATGCTTGGAAACTCTGGAACAAACTTAAAACATCCTCTATTCTGCAAAACTATAGGGAACTACAGAACACCACAACAAGTGTGTCACCCTTGACAAAAAATCCTTTTATTTCGACCCATAAAGAAGCCTCCACTCTAACCTCATAAAATCTAGAGTACCATCAATAAACTATTACACCCAGGGAACCCATCCCCCCACCCATCCCCAACAGCTCTCCACTCGAAACCGCCACACTTAACTCCTTCATTAACGCCATACAAAACCTAATTAAACCAAACAAACAAGGATACCTGCCTTGACCCTCCTCTCCCCTACCCTCAAAACTCCTTTCACTATCAAGCCTGTCCCAACCTCCATTATCAGATCACTACTCTCTAAACTCAAACCTCGCTCCCCTTCTGCTGGCAATCTTCCTTCACTTTACCTCAAACTTGCTGCCTCTTCTATCGCCTGTCCTATCTCCATCCTTATCAATAGGTCAGTTTGGGAAAACTCTGTCCCTAATATCAGGAAAAAGCCCTATATTATACCTTTAGATAAAGGGGGTAACTCCACTGACCCCTCCAATTTCACTCATATCTCAATGCTATCCCATCTATCTAAGATTCTAGAAAAGTGCATACACAAGCAGCTCGTCTCATATTTCATCCAGGAAAATCTCTTCACCCAAGAAAACATGGTTTCTGACCACATCATAGCATAACCACAGCACTTCTGTCCTTCACCAACTCTATCGCTACATCTCAACAATAACAAATTAGCATCATGCCTCTTCCTCAACCTTTCTAAAGCATTTGACATGGTGTTCCACAAACCCCTTCTCTCCAAACTCTCCCACTTTAATCTCGCCTCCACTACTCTATCCTGGTTCTCTTCATACCTATCTAATAGACCTCAATCAGTCAAATGGCTCTGTGCAGCCTCACCTTTGCTCCCTGTTCAAACTGGTGTGCCTTAAGGCTCCATCCTTGGCCCACTATTTAACATCTTTACTAATAATCTCTACCAATCATGCCCCCTTTTCACACTCATACAATATGCTGATAACTCTACCATCACTACCTCTGACAACCTACCCCAACTACTCACCCTCACTCAAGACACCCTCCACTCTGTTGAAAGATGCTCACCACTAACTAACTGCTACTAAACCCCAACAAAAGAAAACTATTTCTCTTCCTCCTGAAGTCCCTCCAACACCTCAAAACCTCCTTCTCAGTCTGTTCTCTAAGCACTTCTACTATTAACGCTGAATCTCGCACTAAACTTCTTGGAGTCTATATAGATGATTAAATTAAATTTGACATCCACATTTATAACTGCATCAAGACACACCGAAAACTAGGATCACTATACAGAAATCAAAAATTCTTAACACAAGTATCTAAATTGTGCCTAGCTCAACACTACCTACTACCTACCCTATCTGCACTAACATCCAAAAACATTTGTCAACCAAACTCAAGCTTACCTACAACAAAATTGCTACATTTGCCAATAACCTTACCTATTACATCACTGCCTCTCCTTCCAAAAACTCCAATGTTAAGAACTCCATAATCAACTTCTATTACCTCACCTCCTTCTGACACATACTATCATCTATCAACCAATAGCCTGTCCATCTCTAGCAACCATCATCTTTCCCTATATCCCTAATTGGGAACTTTGTAGCTCTGACCAGCACCTCCTTCAAATCACTAAACGTAATAAAGCCATAGGAAAAATGCTTTATAGTCACCCAGTTAGCTCCTCTTGGAATCAACTCCATCTCCAAATCAGAACTATCCAAAACCCATCTGACTTCAAACTCACTATAAAGAAATATCTGTTCAACTCCTGGAACTGTCCCTTTAAAGTCCCTACTTGAACCCTGCCTACACTGCCTCCCCCCTTTCTTGATTTCCCAGACTACTCTACCTCTTATCCCCCCCACCTGCTGCCACTTTTTCTCACTACCTATTCCTATCTGTATATCTTGACTCTCCTGCTCTGTGACCTTACCCTCCCACTATGCCCCAATCTTCACTCTACACTTCTACCTCCAATCTCTCCCTCCTCTTTCATTCTATGCCCCTCCTCTTCATTCTACTCTGTGCATGGATCACTTTCTCTGATACCTGTATGCCCCACTATACTAGGGAATAAGTTAGTATTTTCCCTTTCCAAACTATTGATAACTCAATGAGCTCCCTGTGCTTGCAAGGCACAGGATTGTTAATTTCTATGTTTAATGTTTTGTTTTTCCTCTTCATACATTGTAAAAAATATATAGAATCTACATATGCAGTATGCTGCCTCCTTTTGGTTGTATATTTTAAATGCTGCATTGACTGTATGTGTAAACACCTTATTGATTGTAAAAATGCTTTGGTGTAATTGGAGCTTTTCTCCTCGGGTCTCTGCTGAAAAAGGCACCTGCCCAACCAAACCAATTCGGTTAACAAACGGGAAAATAAGTAAAATTAAAATAACTAACTCAAGAGCCCCTCTTTCCTGTTGAAACAAGAGTCAGCAATTTGTAACTTCTACTCAATCCCTCACCCGCCAAAAAAACTAGTTTTGTTTACACCTAAACCATACAATGACAAGAAATCCTCTCTCACCTTAACTTCTTTCAACAGCACTATAATTGAAATACTAGCTCACATCAAACTTCTAGGAGTCACTAAAATCTAATCTCCACATAAAAGAAACTGTTAAACTCACCAAAAGCTTGGCCTTACTTAATATATGATGCAAGGAAACACACATCAACTGCCTGCTTATTCCCAACTCTTCCCTATACAGCTTCCATATTTAACATCCTACAATCTAGTCAATCTCACCTATTCGAGTAGTGATGCGACAAAACAGCTAAACTTGCAGCCAATATACACCACAGATCATATTGATTAGCCCTAAAACAACTCTACTGGACTGAACTATTCATTAATAATAATCACTCTTACTTATCTACAGCCCTGAAAAATATCAAAGCTCAGCACATATTCTACTACAGTATATACAAACAGAGCTCTACATTCCGTTGCTATACATCTACTGAATGTCACCAGATCACATAACTTAGCAGGTGATTCTCTATCTCCCTTCTGCTGTCATGTCTGAACAGTGTAAAACTCCAAATCATTTCCACTAAAACTAATCAGCAAACTTATTTAAACAGACACTAAAGCACCACCTGATGGATGCTTGGTCCTGCTCTTCTAGTTGAAAACATATGGCCTAATAATATTTATTAACCTGATAAAATATAATTACCAAATAAACTACAGTACTGTCTATTAAAACTATATCCTTTTTATCTCACCTTTAGCTATCCCTTACTCCTGCTAAAACGATCTCTGTATTACCCTTTCCTCAATCCATTCCGTCTTTTGCTTCTTTCACTTGTATTTTCTCTACCCCTGCTATTGTCTACTGCCCTACTCTCCACCAAGATAACATTTCACTTCACAACATTCTTGACTATGTTGAACTGCACAGGTTTTTGTCTTGACTCAACCTAAAAATATGAAATTTGCCTTGCAATGCAATAATCCTTATACTTCCTGGCTAAAGTGTTACCTATTATTTTTACATTTACTTCAAAGTAGGTTGCTTTGTTATATTTTGATTATATAAAAGTGCAAAATAAATTACAATAGTGTAGCTTTTCTCCCTGTGCCTCACCTGAAAAGGGACAATGCTCAGTTGGCCTATCCTAGGAAAAAATGTTAAATAAATGAATGAATAAAATGTACATATACACACTTTTTGTTAAATGACAGACTATGGGGGGGGGGATTCAGTAATCCTCCGTGTAGGACGAACAAAGTCCTACTTGGAGACTGCCGTCTAAGGGTATGACGTCAGCATATCATGCATATGCACGAGGGCACGCTGACTCAACTCCCTGGCTAACACGGAGCATGTAGGAGTGCAGGGGGCGTGTCAGACTGCCAAGCAGTCCAAATATCCACGCCCTTGCAAGTGCCTAAATCTGCAAATGTCAGCAGATATGAGCGAGTCTGCTCAAATGTGTATACCCCCAACACTACACTCCCCCACATTCAAAAGCCCTGTACAAATGAAATAAAATGTAAAACAATTTTTTTTAGTATTCACGATATAGCTGCCTGTATTTGCTCATGTGTATGCGGGTGTGCCCATTGCTTAGCTACAGTTAGCAGTTTAGACATTGAAGAGGATAATAAACCACCTATATGCAAATTAAGCCAAATAGCAATAGTGTAGTGGTAGAGCCTTCACACAAAGAGGAGGCATTCCCGTTTCGAGTCCCACCACTCCCCTTTCCATTTTCTGTAGGAAATATGTGCATAAAAAGAATTCCTGACATTTACCTTTTAAATTTTATTAAAATGCATCGAAATGGCCTATGTAGTAGTGAACGATATTTTAAATATATATAAGAAAGTGAAACGGTCATGCAAAGTAATGAATGCATAAGTAACCTATCTTAAGCAATGTGAAGCAGTGCTAAGCAACGTTTACCAATATTAAGAACTTTTAAGAATAATTGCCCATAGCTAAGCACTGGTTTAACTAGTGCAATAGCTTTGTGCGGAGCTGCGCATTGTGCCAACTAGCGAAAACCAAACATGTTTGCGCGGAGGTGCGCACCACGCTAACTAGCGCAATGTCGGTAAATGTAGAGTAACGTTGGGCAAAGTTGAGCAAAGTCGGCTAAACCCAGCCACACCCCCTACCGGTCAGGCCAGTAATAAAATAAAAAAGCAATGACAGGTCTCGAACCCGGGATAGTGTGCACCATAATCACAGTACTGATCCACTAAGCCATGACAGCATTTTATGTTCATGGACTGTCAACGCACATATACATATGAATTAAAGTTTACCCAGTGCTAAGCAGGCGTGCACTCAGCTGAGAACTTTCAAATCTGGCCAATCACAAATAAGCGCAGGAAGTGAGGCATATTTAAGCTCCATAGGCGGGAATACTCGCCATAACTGGTTGTAGCTCCCATCTGCAGGCAGCAATGGCTGGTGTCGGAGAGAGCTCTCACTTCCGAGCGCAAGGGTGGGGCATTGAGGAGTCAAAAGTGATGGTTTGGCTCCTCGTCCATCATCATGATGCTAGACTCCTGCAGGGCCAGTTCCATGGCAAGGAATACAAAGCGGAGGCCTGGAACCGTCTCGCACATGAACTCATCAGTGCCACAGGCATCCCTCGGGCTGGTGAGCAGGTTAGACATCACCATGCAGACCTGAAGAGATGCAAGCAGGACCAACTGAACCAATGAATACAGGAGGCCCGTGGAATGCAAAATGCCCCACTACTGAGTACGTAGCCATGGACTGAAGTATGTAAAAATTGCTAGTGTAGTCAATAGTATGGATAGGTATATGTCTCAATATCACTTCATTTACTTCACAGCTGCAGGTGTCCGTGCTGTGAATCAGCAAGCCTATGCAGATAGGCTGCGCCACCAGGCAGGTTAGTAATTTTTCTGCATGTACTGTTATACAAAATAAGTGAGAGAGCCTGAAAAAGTGTTGTAAACCATAAATGAAGGTATAATACATCCTGAATAAGATGTCTGCATGCACTGTAATAACAAATAAATGAGAGAGCCACTAGAAAAGTGTGAAATGTAATTAATAAAGGTATAACACCTGTAGTGTGTCTGTGTCACTTTCTTTGAAATGTTGATGTACTCTTGCAGTATAGAAATAGTAGTGTTGTATTAAGCGCTGTCAACCCATACTTGGGTAGGCCCATAGAAAGAGGATGAAGAGTGTGCCAGTATCTCTTAAGCATATATACAGTCCTCAACTGTAGTTTCAAGCCTGGCATGTATAGGTAAATCTGGCACATGAGTAGCTTGTAATTTTGTGTACCAGAAATGTCAGTGTGCTGCTAGAAATGTAGGGGGCTGTTAAAATGTAACTGATAATGTCACCTGAACACATCCAAATATGTAGACATATGAATATAAATAAAATATATAAATACGTAGCAGTAGCATCTGTATCCTGGACAGTTTGTATATTAGATACAAGTCAGGTACATAAGGAACTAGCAAAACACATCCCAAAATGTAATGGACATTGCCTAGTGTAAGAATACATGTAGGGGATATATACCAGCAGTCAACAGGAATGTAGTGTAAACTATAAGTTCATATAAGTTGTTAATGGAGGTATCTTTCTACACCCTACTGTATGTGCATAAACAATGCAATTCCACACCTCAATGGGTATGTGTAATCTCAAAACATTTGTGGGGACATATGCCCTATTGGTTTATAAATATCTGCATAACTTTGATGCATGTGCCCTGTTCAAACACCACAATCTTGGTGGCCTGTTGCCACCATCCATTCCTGCATGCTGTTGGAATGTCCACTGTCGTTCAATATATGCATGTGTTAGGCTTGCTGTTCAACTGTTGGAACTCTGGTGTGTTGGGTTAATGGGAATATTACTGCATGCTGTTACAACTAATTTGGAATGCTGTTGGCTATATTGTCATTAAATTCACCTAAACACAGAACATATGGGAAGGCCGGTCCCAGTGGACCCATCTGTCCCACCTCAGCTGGCGATGGCACCTGGCACCAGCAGGTCCGGTGCCCAGCCCGGGACCTCCTCCTCCTTTGGCCCTGTGCCACCTTCGGGTGGAAGCGCTGCAGGGAATGGGGCTCATCCCCCCATGCAAGCGTGGCCGGAGGAGGGCCACCTGTCACCCTCCGAAGGGTCTTGGCTGTGGTGCATAGGGAGATTCAGCATTCAGTCGCTGATCCCCTATGCCAGCTCCGGGCTGTGAAGGTGCAGTGCTGACTGCCCATGGGTGGGGATCTCAGTTCCACTGTTACCATCTGTGGGTTCATGGGCTTGGGATTTCCAAATATTTGTCCCCGTCAGTTGTGTTCACCCACCCCATGTGTCATATTCTGCCCCTGTATGCATCTTGTCTTGTCTGTTTACCTCCCCAACCTACCTCCCAAAACATACCTACTTCCCCTACCCCACATTCCACACCTGAAAAAAAATGGGCAATCTGCTCCCACAAAAAAATTACGCCCCATACATAGCTGCCCATTTTGCACAAATGTCCGCTGGACACAGAAACTGAAATTCAATTGGCAGTACAACATACTTTGTTGTCCTCACCCCTCTCTCAGGGATAGAAGGTTTCAAAATTCCCCCCAAATTGCTAGTATATGCACAGCTGTTGCTGTTAAAGAAATGGGCACCTATGGACCTTCCCTACACCCGTCCTGCACATCCCGAGCTGTTTTCCCTACTGTCTTTCCCTCTTTGTGTCCCTTTTTCACCACTTTCCTATCTCCCCATTTTCTTTTCTTTCAAAGAAATGAGGGCAGTGGTTAGCGGGAGTAAGCAACTTTAAGCAGTAGTAAGCGGGAGCGAGTGTGCGCATGTGTGCGCTTAGCTAAGTATTGCTAAGTGTCACGCAAACCCGCTTACAACTGCTTAAATGTGCCTTAATCACCCTGCATATGAGGGGCCTTGTTCTGCTCAGTAGCAAAATAAAACACCACTGTCAGTCTCGAACCACGGACCTTGGACACACTAGAATGCATGAAGTACGACTAGGCCACAGTAGATATACAGCAGGATGTTGCTGAAATAAATATATATATATATATATATATATATATCATGCATCAGAATGTGTGAATGTAAAGGAAAGATAGGAATGCCATAACACAAAACCTGCTCTGTGGAACTTTACCAGCAGTTGTTGTGGAATTGCATTACATGACTGTGATAACAGAACCAGACATTCTAGCAGCAAATAATGTTACAGCAGCACTTCACAACCCCCACACAGTATCATAGCAGGACAATCCCCACCCAAATGTACAAAATGCCAGTGTGTTCAAGGTACAGCAAGGATGTAGGTAGGCATACTCAGTACTGGAATTGTCCAGTTTCATGAGCATCCTGTGATAATGTCAACAAAATAAAAAGCACAAACAGTGCAGAAGTGAGTATATTAATATCCACAGTATAGCTGTTCCCAAACAGTTCATGTGCCAAATTAAAACATCTCAATTACTACATATGTATGGCAGCTAATTGTAGAAGTTGTAAAGAAACTCCATACTCCCATGTATCTTGTGTTAGCATTTCTAGGGGTGAGTACAATTCTGCACTGTTAACTGCGTACTGGAAGTGGCAACATTCAGGTCTGAGTACAACATACAAATAATTGGCTACACCCTTAGCAACAGTTAGAAGAAGTATACCAACCTTCTGACTTACACAACGGTGTCCACAGCATACAAGCATGGTCCCCACTTTCAAATTCTGAAAGGGCTACACCTACCTGACTTGGCAATTTATAGCACTGAGTTGCTATGACAGTGAGTACTGCAAGTACCACACAGCAGGCTGCATGCAATTGCCAAATGGTGGCCACCAATTAGTACAGAGGCCACCACATGCACATGTGCAGATACCTATAAAAGCAGGCTGTACTTGCTGTCCACACATGCAATCATTCCATTGCAGGTACAGAGGGAGAGGCAGAGAGAGAAAAAAAAAGAAAAAGTGATGTAATGTAAAGAAATATATCAAAAAGAATATATTGAAAACAAATTAATATACCGACAAAGAAATTATATTGAAAAAAATATTGAAAAGAAAATATATTGAAAAAAATATATTGAAAGAAAAATATAGAGAAAAAATTGAAAAAAAAATATATTGAAAGAAAATATTTAGAAAAAATATATATTGAAATAAAAAATATATTGAAAAGAAGTATATTTTGAAATAAAAATCTATTGAAAAAAATATCTTGAACAGTAAAAGATATATTGCAAGGAAAACGTATATTGCGAAACAAATATACCAAGATATATGACAACAAATAGGAACAAATACAAAGGAAAGGTATGTAACAGCTATGTATTTACTGGAATGTAGTAGATGTTTATGAAGAGTAATCTACATAGTTTGAATCATCCATATGTGGCAGCAGTATGTATCAATGCACATATGCCCTTCATAACTACTGGCATGGGGAAATGAGTGTGTAGCTGCGTGCAGTGGGATGTGACGGTGAAATATGTAGTTCAGCATTAAATGTCAAACATCTGACCCATGTTATCTGTATTCTGTACAGTAGTGTGTACAATGTCTGTTTGGGGTAGTAGCCCATACGGTTATGCAAACATGGATGTGACAAGAGTAACAAATGCATGATAGTCATATTAACGTGTAGCTTGCATTGGCAACAGCTGTACCAGGCTAGTATGCTAATTTAGCATTAACAGCTATGTATACACCCTCTAATATTACTGTGTGCTCACATGTGACACCTGTTCATGTTGCAACAAGGCCCAACAGGTCAGCCGTGAGGTACATGTACTTACAACAGTGTGGTCCTTGTGTGTGTATGGCACACACATACGGACAGATCTGCCCGTGTCAGATATATTAGCATGTGTACATGTGCATTGAGCAAGGGACATACTGCAACTGTTTGTGAAAGGTGGATATATATGTTGTTGAAGGCTGTTATGTGCATATTTCTATGTAGGTTGTAGTGTGTGGCAGACCAGACAGCATACAGTGCTGGTATATGACATGTGGTGGTTAAATGCTGTGGGTATGATTCATCAGGTTTGCAGTGTTGCAGCCAGTGAGGCCTGCTAAAGCTACATGGGCTGAGAACACCTTCAATGCATTCCGCACAACACTGTGCAATGTTATGACATAACTGTATACCTCACAACCTTCCCATACTTGATATTCCCACCATGACAGGTGGACTGTATATGTGCCTATATGTATATCTATATGTACACCAATAGATGTTCATATGTATGTGTGTGTGTGTGTGTATATATACAGAGAGAGAGAGAGAAACAGGGTCATAATTACTGCAACAGATACCTGGTGACAAAGCCATGGACTCAAGCTCAATGTTGACACTGCATTGGCATCCCTCCTTCCAAAGACTCAGTACCCATGAACTACCACATAGGTGGTAGTCTACTTAACACCGAAGGTGTGATAAGAGACCATGGGACACAGGTGGACAGTAGTCTCCCCTTCGATAGTCACAGTGCCACACTAGTCATGTAATCCATCTACGTGGCACAAGTCATCACAAAAGGTGTGTCATCCACGGAAAAATAGGTCAGTGTTCCCCTCTACTCCACACACATAAAAACCCAGTATAGAGAACAATGCCCCATGTGGTATGTACCTCACAAGACATCTACAGCAAGTGGAAAGTACACAGACATACCTCACAAAGAGTAATACCGGCGTCAAACAGATGCCCTATGCAGACCATCCCACAAACCCACAACTAGACTGTGTCGCATACCGCCTACTCAGAGGTGACCTCTGACTGACATACTAAGTTATGTCAAGTCCAGATCTGTTGGACATGCTCCACGTAAACAGATCACAATCTGTATGAGCTACACGCTCTAGGGACCCAAACCCTTTGACCACAATAAACAGCACATGCTGGAGGGATAGATTCTTATCTCAGAGACATCCCATACTCTGGAACAAACCAACTATCCATAGCAAACAAAGCTCCTAATTAGCAGTCATCATAAATAATCCTGGAGATTGTATGGGAGATAGTGAATACACTCAGGCAATCACCTCAGTGTCTCTGCTTGACAGGGCCATGTGAAATGCAATTACCTGTGTCAGAGGCCAGGGTAGCGTATGGCTAGACTTCTATAGGCCCTAGGGCCTATAGCCTCTTACCTACTTATGAAGTGATACACACCCACATGTACTTGTTGCAATAATCGATATGTGAGGTTGACTGAGTGTGATGGTGAAAGTGTTGGTGAATATGTCAGAGTTCGGTATATGTGTGATAGCTTAGTGGGAAACTGTTTCTGTCATGGTATTGTGTGTCCTATCTGTCATCCCAGCAAAAGATGTGTATGCAATTGCTAGGCAGAAAAAGCAGTATGCCATACGGTCTGACATAGTCCCTTGTTGACTGGGGTGTCCCATTGTAGGCTAAAGCAGTACATGTATGCTTATTGGGTGTTACTGCTGGCGAATCCAACTCCTGTATGAACTGTAGTACTACCTGAAGCTGTATGCCTAAACAGCACAGTATGGTGTACATGCACATTTATTGGAACCACTGTTGTGTGTTCCCTGTAGTCCTCACAGATTACATACCTCAGGCATAAGGTCTGGTAACTACTGACACACAGTACTGTAAGGTACACAGGTAAAGGTCACCTGGGTTGCCATACCTTTGTGTCTGTTATGTATGTCTACTGTGTGTGTGGGTATGCCTGTACTATGGCCTCAGTCATATGTGTGTTACAGGATATAACTGCATATCTAGCAACATGTATAGTCTAGTACAGCAGTATGCCACCTGTATTAATGAATGTGCACATATGTTAGGCAGGGGTCTGCCATCGACGACTAGTGTGGTATACTGGTAATACTGTCAGTGGACTTTACAGTCATTGCAATGGGTTACATATTTCATGATGCATTAGCATGATATATACCTCCTGTGGCTAGGTGGTGCATTGTGTCACATACAGTGTGCCATGTACTGTATAGTCTTAAATACTGTTTTAACTTTGTTGCTGTGCAAAACATGGTTTGATATATAGAGTGTGCCAGGCACTGTCATGCATCTGTGGGTTGAGAACTGATATGAGGTATTGAAAGTGTGTATCTTCTGACAGCCAATAGGTTGCTATATATGGCAGTTAATTGATATCTGTACTTTAGAATGTTACATGTGCTCTCATATGTTAAAACAATAAACTTGTTTTGAAAAAAAAAAAAAAAGAATGTTACATGTGCCACATGACCTGCTCACACATTGTTTCATTGTCTTCCAGGGTAATGTCCCACCATCGTAACCCTGCATATAGCACGGCTGAGGAAGAAGCCATCACAGCGAGCCTGGTGCAGCACTATGCGCTGCTGTTCTCCAGAACCAGCCAGGACCAGCATGAGTGGTCTGCGCTGTGGCAAGATCTTGTCCATAGGGTAAATGATATAGGCATGCATAACCGGACATATGAGCAGGTACGCCATCACTGCAGTGATTTAATTAGACATGTCCGTCAGCATGCATCTGATATCTGCAGACAACAGCTTGCCACAGGTGGGGGGTAGCCATCAATCCCCCCTCACCAGAGTGGAGGAGCTGCTCCTGAACTAGGTGGCCCCTGGCCAACAACAACCACAACAAGTAACATGTATCACCATGGAGGCTGGAGCCACCCAGCAAGTTGACCTGGAGAATGCAGGTAACATGGCATAGTTGTAGAATACTGGTACCTCTATTGGTAGAGCATGCTTATGTGAGATGTGTACTGTGTAGTTAGACAATAGTGTTGTGCAATACTAATAATTAGGAATATAATCTGTAGGCCTGTGATTGTCAACTGTTGTACTACTGTAAGATTGTATTAACTCCAAAAAGTGCCTGAGACAGTGGAAACACCAACACTTCCAAAATGTGACGAAAAATAGAACCACACAGGAATTAATTCACGATAACACTGTATTAACGCACTTAAAACTGATACACCATACACGCGTTTCGGTCTGATGAAGTCCTATGTGGGGGCAGCAGCGTGTATGGTGTATCAGTGCGTTAATCAATGTTAATTAATTATTGTGAATTAATTCCTGTTCCTGTCTCACTTTTGGAGTTAATAGTAGTTAATTTAAGTGCTTCTCTGTTCTTGACTGTAAGATTGTAAACACTCAGTAGCAATGCCACAGTTGTTGCCACTGACAAAGTGTCCGATATCCTTGTAGGTCCCTCTGGTGTAACAGCAGGGCAGCAGAGCCATGCTGGTGAGTGTGTTATACCTTTAATATTGTTAATTAAATGTGCATGTCATAGGTGAGGTGTAGGCCATGCACACTTAACACACCTACGCATAATGCATGCTGTGCATGTTTGCTGTGAGACTATGCACATCCTAGTAACATGGGTAGCTGCCTAAAACATACAATACACAGAGCATCCCACACAATTGCGGCAGCACTGTAGTGGACATTGGATAGGCAGAGTCGATACACATGCACACAACATACACACCTTTGTCATATGCAGTACACGTTAACATGCTACACATGGCGTATTCAGACACCCACTGTAAGGTCACACTACAGTATCCCAAACCTCATCCACACAGCACACAATAAACCTGAGGGGTAAGATGCCTCACAAGTGGCTGTGTAACACTCTTCAACACACAACACATTCATGTTAGGCAACGCCCCCTATTGGGCACCTCACAAACCCATGTAACAACTGACCGTGAAATGGTGAATGTAGCCATGGTACTGCAGTTCAGGTACAGCATGCTATGTGCCGGTCTGGCACACATTAGTAGCCTTGAGTGACCACATGATGCTGCATGATGATGGCTCATGGTACTACACCCCATTAAGTTACAGTGGCCACAGTACTACACATATGAATTGCTATGCACCTTAATGTTGTGTGTGTGCAGACATATGCACCTATACACAATATGCATAGCAATCACCATTTGTAGAAAGTGACACACATATGTCTTGTAATGCTATGGGGTGTATAGGTCACATGACACTGTGTATGTGTGATGTTTCATGTTGCAGTTGTGTGGTAGCATGCCATGTCATGGCTGGCACTGGCATGTCCACAATATGTCCTACACTCACCATAGCCACTGTACAATGGCTATGTTGAGCAATGGTATTCCATCAGGTATACATGCACCACTCATTCTGTGTGTATACATAGCATGCATGTGCTACACCTGTGTCCACAATCATCTGCTAAAGACACAGATGCTCTAATCAGAAATGGATATCTATGTGACACACTGATACACATCCAGCCATGGTATGTATACCTGTGACTGATGGTGCACAGGACATTGCAGGGCTTTTAATACCTGCACAGCAATGTTGTGTCCATGTACACAATATGCTCCAGGGTGAGGCCATTCAGTGAACAAAACACACATGCATCAAGGACATGTATATTGTTATTAGCAAGGGCTGTTTACACTCACACTGCATGCTATTGAGCAACACACATCCTGCATGCTGTCACGTTTGATATAAATGTTTGGCTTGTGATACTGTACCCCAACATCACACGCTATTGAGTATGTTCATGATTGCTGGTGGTGTATGCGTGTCTTTTATAGTGGGGAGTGTATTTGTGTTCATGTGTGCTGACATCATGTACAGGTCGTAAAGTGTGTTTCCTGTCTCCCTCTCACAGGTGCTGATTCTGGGCTGGTTCAATGCAGCAGGGAAACTGATGTCACTGAGCAGGATAGTGATAATAATGATAGGTGTGTTAAGGCACAGGCATGTTTGCCAGGGTCTATCGTTGGGCCACCAATTGACACTACACAAGTGTCCACCCCATCCATGTACACAATCATACTGCCAATACATCCGTCACCAATGCCCTTAGCAGAGGGACAGCGTACAGTCAGCATTGGCCAGGATGGTGTGGTATCCATGGCACATGCATCCCGACACAGCAGCCATACCCAGATGTCTGGAAGGGTACCACATAGGCAGATGTCCAGGGGTTCTCGTCAGAGCACTGCTGCCCATCATGCCCCTGGCAGACGTGCCACAGGTCTAACAACCTCACGCATGTTCCACACTGTCATGGAGGCACAGGCACGTATGGAACAGTACACCAATCAGGGACAGAGAGCATAACACCACCGTAATAGACAGTATCTGTGACCTAACTGGTGCCATCCGTATTTACACTGAGGTCACTGATAGACATTGGAGAAAGAGATTAGATGTCCACTGCAATGTCATGTCCATGTGTCAGGACAGTGCGGGATGGTTGCGTCGTCGGCATGGACGCATGCCAGCAACATCAGCAGCTGGCAGTCGCCACAGACGTCCCTCAAGCAACAGCCACTCCCGCAGTGCCAGTACCAGCCCCAGCAATGTTGGGGGTGAGCTGTCCATAGAATGTCCTAGAAGACCATATGCACGTGGCTCTGGACAGGCCCAGCAGGGACCTGGGTCCAGTGTACATCCACCTACCTCTGGGGATAGTACCCAGTCTGGCTTGGTACCTGAGTGTCAGTAGCACCCCTGCCAGGCACAGGTACCGTATCCGTGGCCAGAGACGGTGATCTGTAAAGCCTCGCAGGTACAGTCTGTGGCTGTCCCACAAGTACCCATATGTGGCAGCCACATGGTGGAACTGTATGCACACACATAATCCAGACACTTAGTGCTAACACATACCCACACACATTACATCAACATTGGCCCATACCATTATTCTTGCCCCTCACACACACACACATACACGTCGATTGGATGGCACACTGTAGGCCTCTGGCAGACCAACAACATACCCTGTGCATATGATGAAACCTGTGCCACCTCCTGTCATCTGTAACATCGATGCAGGAACAGGCTACCATGGTGCTGATGCACAGGGTGTCTTTATAGCAGTATAGAAATGTTAGCATGTTGTCAACAGTAGAGTGTAATGATATGCTTGAAGGTGTAGCTGAGCAGGCATGATGCATTAAAGCTATGATTGTCATTGTAGTGTTGTTTACACCAGTGTTAGTTCCAATTGTATATTGTCCACCCATGTGCCACTTGGCTGATGTGTACAGTATTGGCAGCATGTGTTAGAGAGTGGACAGGATGTGTGTAGCACATATTTGCAGGTGTACAGTTGTGGAAATGGTGGAGGTGCACTGTTTGCATGTACGTGCATATTGGACACATGGGCAGGGTGACATGCTCTGTATTACATAGTAACACTTCATAATTTCTATTGGTGGCCAGTATGAATTGTACTACACACATTTTGGAACCTGACTACACATGTGTGTATGACATGGTTTGACACTGTGCTGTGGGTGATACTATTACTATCTGTCATTGTTTTGCATTCTGGTAGTATACATGACTTCAACAGCCTGACCATAACCAATCGTTAGATGATGTCTTGACAACTGACACACAGTAACATTTGGATCCTTCAGGTACTATACTATGTCAGTAACCAGTGGTATTCAGCTACACCCATTACTGAGACCACTCCTGTTCGGCATATGGCTCTCTTAGGTACAAGCAGTCACAGTAGGGATAGGTCTGTCCACATGTGCTAATGCATACTGTGGCCTATACTGCATTCTCCAGGTGACACACACATCCTCCACAAGGGTATCATATAGACAGATACCTGTTGTCAAACCCATGCTGTAAAGCTATAGGCGAAACTAAGCGTAGTCATCCACCTTTATGGAACATAGTATCCCCACAGTACCACATAGGTAGTAGCCACCAACATGATGAACAGGTACTGGTGTACATGCAACTTAGTGTTATGCCATCTCTCCTTTGATAATCACATTCCCTAAGGTATTTTGAAATCCTTTGGTGGATCACATAAGCAATAAGGGGTCTGCATGCATGTCCACAAAGGTTGTTGTACACCTATAATGCATAGTCATCACTGACGGACTCTGCTGCATTTGAACAGGTCTGACATATACCTCAGCCATAAACCCTCACTCACACAATTCAATAGAAACCGTAATGAGTGTGTGTGACACGGATGACCTAGGCCAGGCATCACTGCAGTGGCTGGCCTTGTCACAAGCATACAGATGTGACCTAAGCAGCAGCACAGTTTGGCAAAGGTGACAACTGTGTACTTGGATAAAGCAGAGTTCACACACATGCAATAATTGAGGTAACATGTATGTATATGTATTTGCCTCACAGCTACCTCACATGTGCAATGCCTACTGATATGTCATACGGTGGTAAAAGAAAAACCCCCAACACATTGACCAACACTGTCACACACATAGAACACACAAACTCACCAAGTGCAGGATTCAAACCCCTACCTAACTACTTCATGACACTACAGGAGTACGCGCTATACACATTACTGGGGGGTTCTCTTTTCCACAGGTATATTTGTAGGATGGTGACATCATCAGACTTGACAAAGAATGGTTTAACACTTTTAAGGTGTTTTACTACTCTCCTAAAAGGTTGCTCCTTCCCAAGGAGACCACACACAAACAGTTGTCAAGTGCTGGATTCAAACCCCTACCTAACTGCTTCATGATACTAGAGGAGTACGCATTAACAAGACGCGCTATACACATTACTGGGGGTTCTCTTTTCCACAGGTATAAATGTAGGATGGTGACATCATCAGACTTGACAAAGATTAGTTTAACACTTTTAAGGTGTTTTACTACTCTCCAAAACTTTTGCTCCTTCCCAAGGAGACCACACACAAACACACACACTTGTCAAGTGCAGGATTCAAACCACTACCTAACTACTCTATGATACTACAGAAGTACGCATTTACATGCAGCGCTATACACATTACTGTGTTATCCTTTCCACAGGTTTATTTGTAGGATGGTGACATCATCAGACTATACAAAGTGGGTGACATAGGTGGGCTACATTGAAGGAATGTCTAAACACTTTGGCCATGTCATCATCAAAGGGGAGTTTACTATCTACCTGTGTCCCCAGGGCCATAATGACTTTCTCCATACATACTGGATTACCACCTATGTGGTAATTTGTGTGCACTTTGTTGTACCCAAATGGGATGACTATGTATTCTTTGGCATTCAGCTTGAGGGCATTGTTTTGACACCAGGTATCTGTCTCTAAGACACGTCTGGAGGATGTCTGTGTTAGCCGTACAGTCAATTATGGACCACAGTTACCATTCATCTGCAGACAGTTCAGCCATACACCTCCCATGCTTGCCTGTACCTCTGAGCAGTATCTACTGAACAGGTGGTGTCCCAGGACCAAGACCTGTGGGATGCCATTTGTGACTGGCTTAGAGTTGGATATGGCACCAGCAACTCTGAACGTGTGTGTTTGATCTGTGAGCCACCTGGCCACCCATCCTGTGACATAGCTGTTAATGTTCCAGCTGGTACGCTTGTCCATGATGACAGAGTGGGGAATGGTGTGGAAAGTCCTTCGTGTGGTCCGGGTGGGCTGTGAGGACTACTTTCACCTCCATCTATGTCCTTGGTAACTGTTTGACATAAGTCAACTAGGTTTAGGAGCCAGGATCTAACTTTAACAAGGCGAAGATGTGGAGAGTCCATTGTCTGGAGGTCTCCAATGTCTCTGTTTATGGGTTCCATGACCATTTGCTCAATAGCTCTGTAGACCAGGCTGAGTAGACATATTGGGCAATGGTGTCCATTTGCTGTTGTGGCACCCCCTTTGTGGAGCTGGATGACTGTTTGTGTATGCCATTCTTTGGGTACATAGCCTGTGAAACGCTTGTGTCTGGACAGTGAATGTAGGTGAGGGTCTAGTTACTCATGGGCCTAGTGTAAGACGCAGCCTGGGACACCATCCAGTCACATTAATGCTGTGTTCTTAGCTTTGGTGAGGGCTGTCTTTACCTGCATGTCCATGACGTCTGGGGCTCTGCATCCTTCTGTGATGGACACAGACCCTTTTGGGGGTGATGGGGGGGAGTTTACACTGAACTTGTCCCCTTGGATGTGGGCAATGAAAGTTGGTTTGGTGCATTTCTTTCCTTTTTTCAGTAGCTGACAGCATATTTGGAAGCTGACACCTACATGTCTGGTATAGCTACTGAAGGCTTTGTGGTTGCTATTCTTACATTCCTTGGCTATTTGTCTTTAGAAACTGTCCTTGGATTATTTTTATGAGCGATCATTGTTTCTTCCTGATAATGATCAGTGATGCCTTTCCTTTAGTGAAGTTGGCTCTATCATGTATTCATTTCCTCCCTCTGTTGTCTAGCTTATTTATGGGCAACAACCACATGATTGTTGTCCTATTTTTGGAGGAGTGCATCTTGGTTTTATTTGTGATGTCTCATTCCATGTATCCCTATAGATGCTCATTGGATGCACTTGTAAATGATTCTGCAGATTGTATACCATTATCCAAGAGGGAGCAAGAGGGCTTTGGAATGCTCCACTTTGGTCTTGGGACGTGTGTAGTTTGCTTTTGCAAATGTCTTCACAGTGGTTTCATTGACTGGGTGGGGGGGCTGGATATGGATGTCCAGTGTGATTACTTCATGATCTGATATTACCAGCGGTGGGTTTATCTCTGTAGTGGAACACTGGTACCCCATGTTGGTGATGATCATGTCCAGTATGTTGTCACCTCTAGTGGGCATGGTGACCAGCTGTTCCAGGGTGTTAGGGGTTTTAAATTCTAGGAAACATTGGGCGAAGGACATTGCACACGACTAATTCCACCACTCACTGTTTGGGTAGTTGTAATCCCCTCATATAATGCTGTTTGATAGGACCTTCATACTTTCCACTGTTCTCCAGAATACTGAGTGAGGTTCCTGAGACAAAGTACATGATCTGTAGCAGGCTACAATCTGATGGGCAGCTTCGGCCTGAAGGTGTGGGTATCCATAAGGTAAATGGGTACACCCCTTCCTTTTGTATTTCACTTGTGGTTTTGGGTCCAAAGGTCGGAGGGATTGTGAGTGTTTTACGTGGAGCATATCCAACAGCTCTGTGTTTGACATAGCTTTGTATGTTAGGCAGTGAACACCTCTGAGTAGGCGATATGCAAGGGAGTACGGATGGAGCATTTTAAGATGGTCTGTGTATGGCATGCATTTCAGGCTGCTAATGCTCTTTGTGAGGTATTGTTGCTGGCTTTCCAGTTGTTGTAGTTGTCTTGCGAGGTACATAGCAACAGTGGCGTTGTACTCTATCATAGTTCTAGTGAGTGATGAGTAGAGGGGAACATTGTCCACCTCTATTCTGCATGAGACACAGTTTGTGATAAGTTGTGCCACATAGGAGGGTTTCCTGACTACTGTGGGAGTGTGAAGTATATTACCACCTCTGTTGTAGTTCTTGGCTACAGAGTTTTTAACAAAGGGGATGACAATGCACCTTTTAGCATTGAGCTTGAGCCAATGGCTTTGACAGCAGCCATCTGTCTCAGTGAGGCCCCTTTGTAGGATGTCCTCATCTTTTGTGTTTACAATTATGGCTCCTAGTTTGCAGTCCTCTGGAAACTTCAGCAGCCACAGACCTGCCATGTTAATGTTTACTTCAGGGAAGTAGATACTACACAGACTGGGAAGTTATCTGGTCCCATGGCTGCTATGATACTGGCTTTGGACAGTGTTGTGCGGCCGTGATGACAGCAACTTTGCAGTCTTCCGTTATAGAGATGTGCTGTTTCATGGGTGGGAGAGGGGTAAAGTTAACAGCGATCCCATCTGCCAAGATGCTGGCAATATCAGCTGGCTCTGTACATTTACTGCCATTGAGCTGTAACTCAGAACAGATGAGTGTAACCATGACATGAACCTGTCTGTTGGGCAGAGATCTCCTGAGTAGACAGTATGCAACAGAGTACAGATTGGGTTACATTCAGTCTTGTTGCATGGGGCGACTATTTGAGGCTAGTAATCCTCTTGTTAAGGTACTTCATTGGTCTTTCTAGCTGCTGAAGGTGCCTAGTCAGATTCATTGCAAGTGTGTTGTGGTACTCTGACAGGTCTGATGACTGCTGAGTAGTGGGAACCTCCTTTGACCTACATGCACAGACCTTGGCAGTTTGTGTGTACACAGCATGATTTTCCAACCACTTTGTGAATGTGTTTCTGGAAGTAGAGGTGACTATCCACATTTGTCCATAGATCCCTTATTATCACATCCGTATTTAGCCTGTGTGAGCATGCCCAGTATGACCTTTCAGTGTGATGCTGAATGGAATCCACTATATTTGTTGGAGTGTGTGAGCACGCCCAGTATAGACATTTATACTATATGTGTATGGAAAATCAAGTTGTATTTTTACAGCAGGGCTCACCTTTGTGTCATAGATCAACAGGAATCATGCTGGGGCTTCCATACGACACTTTGCATAGACTTATTAACATTTCTACATACAGGGGTGACAGCTATTCTTTGTACATTTCTACCCAGGGGCACACCTGGTTGTTACTGTGGGTGTACATAGGATGTGGGTTTCACCTGACACTTATACACATTTGTTATGCCTGCACTGCTATGTACAGGACACATTTCGTAGTGGCTTGCGGCATACTACTGTACTACAGATGTTAGCGTCCAATGTCACGTATATTACACTGCGACTTCATAGCCTACACAACCCACATTACACAGCCTAGCCTGATGTTCTCTGTTTGCATAGATATGTGGGGGAGGTTACCCATTTGCCTCTTTAGGGGCATGATACTGCATTTCTTTGTGTTTGCATTAGTGTACAATTGTCCTGCTGTGTCTGTGCCACTGAAATAATATCATGGCTTAGTAGTTCAGTACTGTGACTATAGTGCACAATATCCTGGGTTCGAGCCCTGTCATTGCTTTTTATTTTCATGCTGGGTAGGCCAGACTGCTTAAGGAACAGTAAAGCAGATATGAGCATGTTTAACTGACTTTGTTCAACTTTGTCCAACGTTGCGCTATTTGGCACGAGCAATTTTGTTTACATATACTAGATATTGGTAAAAGCCGCTTAGCACTGCTTTATATTGCTTAAAACATGGCAATCATGCCTCAGGTGGTGCTGCAGGGCTGCCTGTGTCGGATGCACATACTACACTCCCTATACATGTCCTGAAACAGGTAGTGTCAAGTTAGGCATCCCTATTATTTTATGTGCGAGTCAGACAGAGGTATCATTTCCAGGGTTCCTACTGAGCCAGTGTATGTGCTATGCGTTGCCTCTTTGCCAAGGCATACCGGGCACACCTCCTTCTGCCTACTGGGGCAGGCTCAGGTTGTTCCTCCTCTATGCTGTGCCTGTGCAGGCCTTGGCAATGGTGGGGGGCTGTTTGGCCCTGCCCCATGCTGTTCCTGCTGCAGCTGTTTTCGCAGGATCATACTGTGTAGCATGGCACATACCACGACAATTTGGGTACATGTAGTTGGTGGGTACTGCAAGGCTCCACCAGATGTATCCAGGCAACAGAACAGTGACTTGAGCATCCCAAACACACGCTCGATTACATTTCTTGTTTGTGCATGTGCCTCATTATGGAGTTCTTGTTCAGGTGTGTGTGCATTTCTGATGGGTGTCATCAGCCATGGCTCCAGTGCATATCCAGCATCCCCCAGTAGGTGACCGTCAGGGATGCCCCACTGGCAAATGTCTGGTACAGCTGCAACAGATGCCAGATATGGGAATCGTGGTAGCTTCCAGGGCAGCCAGCACACACATTCAGTATTATGCCCTGGGCATCACACACGACCTGGCAGTTGATGGAGTGGAAGCCCTTGCGGTTGATGTAGGCCCTACCTCGCTCACTGGCTGGTACTTTGATGTGTATGTGCGTGCAGTCAATTGCACCCACTACCTCAGGATATTCCGCTATTTGATAGAAGAGACGCATGTTGCTGGCCAATACCTCACGGAAACTGGGGAAATATACATGATCACCGACATGTGCTGACATGGCATTCAGGAACTGGTGCAGTACCCTGGATGCTGATGCCTGTGAAATCCCCATCATATCACCAGTTGATCTCTGGAAGGTACCTGTTGCTAGTATTCTTAGGCCAACACATACCTTGGTTTCCACTGGGATGGGTTCCCCTCTGTTGGTTCTGTGTGTGAGGTGTGGCCTGCACAGCTCAACAATTTGCTGCAGGAGCTCTCTGTCCACTCTACAGAGCTCCACTATCTCCAGCTCATGTAGCCCCTGGTAGTTTAACCTGGGTCTGTACACTCTTCTCCGTCTCCTCACTGTGGGTTACTCAGCAGCATTCGCAATGGCACCACCCTCAGCATCTTGCACGTCGCCTTATAATAGCAATGGCAGCCCCTAACATTTTTCTGTCTCAGGGTTTTTAAGTTTTCACTTCCATTTGTAGACTGCAGTGTTTCTGAGAAAAACATGGGGGAATGTTGTTTGCAGAGTTTTAAGTGCTGGGCTG
Source organism: Protopterus annectens (assembly GCF_019279795.1). Lineage (NCBI taxonomy): Eukaryota > Metazoa > Chordata > Ceratodontiformes > Protopteridae > Protopterus > Protopterus annectens. The sequence goes on along the minus strand of NC_056740.1, from coordinate 429,899,158 downwards.
GGCTAGTGTACTGCCTGTGTAATTGGCTGATTCTGATTGATTTCACCTGGCAGCTCTGCTAGTTCTCCTTGGCTAACTTCCTACTACTTCCTTTCCTTCCTTTTCCCATTTCTGTTTCCACAGGGGGCAGCGCCACACACACAGGCTTACACGGGCTTAGGCAGGTGCACATTCATGTATACAGGCTTAGACAGCCTTACACGGGCACACACAGGCTTAGACGGGTTTACTGGCGCACACACAGTGTAAGCAGCTTTGCAAGAAACTTCAGTGATAGCCACGGCATACACCTTCGGTTTCTGGGTTTCAGTTTAGACAACTGTAGACACGCCTCTTCCAGTCCTGAGTAACTCACAGAAAAACATGCCACTCTGTTCCAATAAGCTTAAAGTCTTTTTGATACATACCCCCTCATGATGTCACCTATCTTCTACTCTGTTACTCCCTTAATCCTACTCTTACACTCTAGGGACATGGCAGGGATATTTGGGATTCACTATCCTTATACTCATTTGCATAGGATTTCCTACTAATACTTGGTTACATCTCTCAGACTGAGCTTCCCCCCTTAGCAACCACTACTCAGTAGCCATGTTGTCTTCAGCCTGCCATTCACCTGCATGGCAGATGAATATTGTGAATAAAATACCTATTTGTGGCTTTTATTTGTTGTTTTTAGAGCCCCCGCATGTTTGCACTGCGCTGCACTTCGGAGATCGAGGAAAAAAAAATTTAATTTTATATTATTTTGCAACGGATAAAAATGCCAATGGCCGTATATTTGGCCATTGGCATGCTTCCTCAACTGGATGCATCCTTTATTTGGAGCTGTCATAGCTCCGTTTTGCTATTTGCAGAACGGTACTCAGTTGCCAACAGAGTACATTTCTGCAAATAACACTACTCTTACTCGGACAGGTTAGTGTTTCCTGGATCGCAAATTTACCTCATTTGCATAGCTTTCAGCAGCAAATGAGGTAATTTGCATAAACTAACACTGTCCGTGCAAGAGTCGTTTTAGGAGCTCTCTTGCATGCCCCTGCCGGCTGTTCCTGGATCGCTCGGCAGACATGTTGGCTGGATGGAGTCTTACTCTACTCAGACTCCGTGCAAGCCTTCGTGAATCCAGCCCTAAAACGTTCAAACCATGATAGCATTTTTTTGTTTCTTCAAGCATTTTTCACTGTTCTATTACATGTTCGCACTTTCTAAACTTTACTTCTAATACTCTTATTTTCTTCCTATAATATATTCCTCCTGTTTTCTTAATTTCAACAAACTCTGCTTTTTTGCTATTAAACTGTAACCCAGATTTTTAAAAATAATTGCTTAACTTGCACCACTTCAATTATCCCCCTTATTTTTGCCATAATCACTAAACCATCTACATATGACATTCCAATCAGTATTGCAACTCATATTCCCATACCTCATTTTCTTCATTTCACACATACATGTTTGAATTACTTCATTCATTTATCAGTACATACACATACATAATGGACATCTTTGTTTAACTCCTTTCACAGGCTCATAAGGCTAGCTGCACTAATGGGACATTTTAAGCCTAGCCAATTCCATTTTTAGAGTTGAATTAACATAAACCATTTTATTTTTCCTTATATCTATCCATTTACCACAATTTTTATCCATGACACCTCATAGCATAAACATTCAACATTTTTTCTCATATCCCATATGCCTCTAGAATGTTCAATACCAGTTCATGACTAACCTTGTCAAAAGCCTTTGCCACATCATGTCACTTGCCTTGTGTTCCTCCAAAATAATTCATTTTACAATTAACATTTTCATCTATCTCACCTTGATAACAAAACCCCCTTCTCATACTTCATCTAAAACCTTCTGCATCCTTTTTTGTATTATCTTCATAAAGATATTATAATCTACATTTCGCAGTGTTATCAGTCTTCAATTTTTACATCTTTTTTGCATATAATCATCACAAATCCTTTAATCTATTTCTCTCTAGCCATATTCACTTACATTTTACAGATTAATTTCTCATTCCATGTCTCTTTATAATAAACAAACTTTACAACAAAATGAAGAATTTGTTGCAGAAAAAAGGAAAATCCCAGGATGCAAAAAACTCCTTTACCAGCCTCAGTAAGAAGCTGAGATCCCTCATAAAATCCTCCAAAGCTAGTTATGAAAATAAAATTGCCAAAGATTCCAAAGACAACCACAAGGCATTCTATAACTATGTCAAGAATCTAAATGGCAATGCTCAGATCTGCTCTGAGCTACAACAGAATGGCATTAAATATACTGATCCCAAGGATATTGCCAATATCCTGGCAGATCAATTCAATGCCAACTTCACCCCCCTCTGACCCCTTAAACTGCCCATCTCAATACCAGAAGATTGCCAAATTCCAGTAATAACAGCCACACAGGTAAAAAATGCACTCTCCAAAGCTAAGAATACAGCATCCATGGGACCAGATGACATCCCGGGCTGTGTATTACATGAACTACAAATGAACTGGCACCCCACTTAAGTGTCATATTTAATCATAGCCTCACCTCAGGCTTTTTGCCCACTGAGTGGCACACAGCTACAGTTATCCCACTCCACAAGGGGGAATCCACCTTGGATCCCGGGAACTACCGCCCCATCAGTCTGATGAGCATGACCTGCAAGGCCATGGAACATATTATCATGGAACTTATAAACAAAGACATTGGCAACCTTCAAACACTGGACCCCACCTACTTTGGGTTCATGAAGGGCCAATCTTGTCTCTCCTGAATCTGATTGACTTCTTTGAATCAGTCTCCAGAGCCGTGGATGAAAGTAAGGCAGTCCCACACAGCCTATCTGGACCTCGCCAAGGCCTTTGACACCATCCCCCACTCTGGAATCATAGATAGACTTACTAAGCTGGGCATTAATCCCTACGTCACTCGGGTTGCCAACTGGCTTACTGACAGCCAACTCCAAATTCAGCTCGAGACAAGTGACAAGTGGTGCACCTCAGGGTTCAGTCCTGGGACTGCTCTTGTTTAGCATCTACTTCTCTGAAGTACAGGCCAACACTATGGGACTGTGGCTAACAAAGTTCGCAGATGACTGCAAACTGGGAGCCATTTTTGAATCCCCAAATGATGTGGATACTCTAAAAAGGACCTCACAGAAACAGATGCTTGGTGCCAGAGCCATGGGCTCAAGCTCAATGCCAAGAAATGTATAGTTATCCCCTTTGGAAAAAATATGTATCCATGAATTACCACATAGGTGGCAGTACACTAAACATTGAAAGTGTGATGAGAGACTTAGGGACACAGATGGACAGTGGTCTCACCTTCGAAAACCACATCACCACAACATTCAGGAAATCCTTCTATGTAGCACACCTCATCACTAAGAGCTTTTCATCCAGGTAAAAAGGAGGTCATTGTCCCACTGTACTCATCCCTCACTAGACCCATTATAGAATACAACACCCCATTTTGTATGCACCTCACAAGTCATCTGCAACAACTGGAAAGGCTGCAGAAATACCTCACTAAAAGAATCACAGGCCTAAAGCAGATGCCCTATGCTGACCGCCTTAAAAAACTCCAGCTATACTCTGTGGCATATCGTCTACTCAGAGGCGATCTCTGCTTAACATACGAGGCCATGTCAAACCCTGATCTGTTAGAATGCTCTACTTAAATCCCAATCCCTCAGAGCCACACGTTCCAGGGATCTAAACCTTGTCATCACAATGAACAAAACAAGCTGGAGGGATAGGTTCCTGACCCAGAGACTCCTCAGACTCTGGAATAGACTACCCATACATATCAAGCAGAGCACCTCTTTGGCCTCTTCAAAAGGAACCTTGACAATTGGATGGGAGATAGGAAATTCATCCCGGGGATTAGTCACCCTGCTAGACAGGGGTCCAGGGAAGTAAATAGTGTGGGAAGAAACAGCCAGGGAAGTGTTATGGTTAGGCTTGTATAGGCCCTAGGGCCAATAGCCTAGTACCAAGCTATGAACCTATATTCATAGCTTAACCTACTTCTGATGCAGATTGTTCTCTTCCTTTTACTGCTTCTTGCATTTCTGTTACAATAATTTATTTTACTAGAGAATTTTTAACATTTTCAGAGATGACCTTGTACTTTCTTTTCATGCATTCTACCTGTACATTTTTCCACAACTGCCATTTCTGCTTATACATTTCCTCCTTCGTCAGACGTTGCATCCACTTTTCCTTCTCTTCTGCTTATATATTTCCTCCCTCATTAGACGTTGCATCCACTTTTCCTTCTCTTTTGCTTATACATTTCCTCCTTCGTCAGACATTGCATCCACTTTTCCTTCTCTTTTGCTTATACATTTCTTCCGTCAGACATTGCATCCACTTTTCCTTCTCTTTTTACCAGTTTTCCCAAAAAATGGTGAAACTTTTTTTCTTTTAAAAACATTTTATTAAGCTACAGATTAACATTTGCTCTATTTTTTCATGCTTATCCATTTCACCAATTCTATAACCATCTTGTGTAGTCTCCTATTCCTTTCTTTCACTCTCTTTTCAACAATCAAAAATGTTTTCTTGTATTTTTCTTTATAAGCATTCCACCAACCTGTCCAGTTTTCATACCATAATTTCATTGTCCTATGCTGTTCCCATAAAATCTTAGGTTTCTTTTTCATCTCATCTACTTTAAGCAAACCCTCCAATCAATCTTTTTATTCATTTCCCTTCTATATTACTTCTGTTCAATCCCCTGTTCTGGTCAATACCCCTTTATGATTGGAAAACACAGCCATTTCTCTACCCTACTTGTCATTTCTTTCATACATTTTGAATCTAGAGCACACCGTTTCAGTTGTAAATGTCTCCTTTTATATGTCCACTATCTAGTTTTCTTATTTTTAACAACTCATATCATAGGAAGTTACATGGCTATTGGTCCTGATGCCCTTACAAGCCTAGCAAAGAATTTAGCCCGTCTTCCAACAAGTCAGCACCATATGCCACTGTCCATCTGGGACACAGGTGCAATTCCAGGGGTGTATTTTATGTTCCCCATCCAGTTATCCAGGTTGCACTTAAAAAGGGTTAATGAGGTACTCTGCTTTACATGGAGAAAAACTCTATTCCACAAAAGGGAAAGTCTCTGGGATACAAATCTGTCCTAACAAGTCCTATTGATGAAACAGACCAGGTTGAGGTCACGCATGCGGGTTACTCAAGTGGAGCTTGACTTACGGATATGCAGCAGTCCCATCAGGGCAGGGTCTGAGATTGCTCTGTATGCCAGACAGAGGTCACCTCTGAGGAGTCTGTAGGAGACTGAGAAGAGGGACAGGGCTTTTAACCCATCTGTATAGGGTAGATATTTGAGGCCCTGGATTCTCAGGGTGAGGAACCTTTGTGGTCTCTCCAGCTGCTGCATGTGCTTTGTGAGGTACATGTCGAAATGGGCATTGCACTCAATAATGGGTCTTAATAAGGGAAGAATACAGGGATGTTATGACCACCTTATCCCTGGATAAGATACCCCTACTAATGAGGTGGGCCAAAGCTTTTTGTACAATGGTGGCAATATGGTGGTCAAAAGTCAGTTTGCTATCGACCTGGGTGCCCAATTCCCTCATGACTGATTGTGTGCTTAAGACCTTATTATCAATGTGATAATTTGTGGGGACATCACTCTCCCCAAAAGGGATGAGGATGCATTTTTTGGCATTTAGCTTGAGGCCATGTTTCTACACCAGTTACTTGTTTGGGTGAGACCCTCTTAGAGGGATGCCCACATCACTAGGGGAACTGATAACCACATCCAGCTTGCAGTATTCTGTAAATCTGGTCATGCATATCCCACTAGATTTGGCCTGTACGTCTGAAAAGTGTATCCCAAACAGAAGAAGCCCCAAGATCGATGCCTGGGTACACCGCTTGTTACGGATCTACTACTTGAGGTGGCTTCCCCTATTTTGACTAGGTGGATTCTATCAGTGAGCCAGTTTGCTAACTATCTGGTAACATATGGATTGATACCTAGCTGAGAGAGTTTATCATACCAGAGTGGGGAATAGTATCAAAGGTCTTGGTCAGGTAAAGGTAGGCAGTGTGCACAGTCTTCTCCTTGTCTATGGCCTTGGTGACTGTCTCAGTCAATGAAACTTAACAGTCATAACCTCCCCTTGACAAAACCAAACTGTGTGGGATCAAGTGTCTGGAGGCTTCCAGTGTCTTTGTTAATGAGGTCCATAATAATCTGCTCCATGGCCTTGCAGATCAGGCTAGTTTGGCTGATGGGTCTATAATTTCCTGTATCGGTGGATGCTCCACTTTTGTGTAAAGGGATGACAGCAGCTGTCCTCCACTCAGCTGGGATGAAGCCAGTACTCAGACTTTGGTTGAATAGGGTGCCTAATGGTGCTGCAAGTTCCTGCCTGAGTTCATGTAGGATGCAGCCTTGGATGTTATTGGGTCTCATGGAGGCTGCAATTTTTGCCTTTGAGGGGGCAGTGATGACTTGCTCCCTAGAGATAAGGGGAGGGGAGCAGGTGCTGGGGATGTCCTGTTTTATTGATGGGGGGACAGAGGAGTGAAGTTTCCACTGAACCCATCTGCCAACAGGTTGGCTATATCTACACTGTTTGTGTATGTGGTGTCCTTAACCACCAGTTCTGTGCAGATCTAGGTGCTTCCCTTGAGACTGTGGATATATGTGAAGAAGGCCTTATGACTTCTCTTATTAATCTGATATTACTTTTGCTTTCTCTTTTCTCAAACTGCAGTTAAAATCTCTGACAACCGACATATATAATAAGGCAAAGTTTTAAAGGTCTCCAAACAATTTTTCCTCACTGGCATATTAGTGCACACAAACTGCAACTGTCCTTAAAAATCTTTCCCTTTTTATTACATCACATTCTACTGATCCTCCAGGCACTTATATCCAGTATCTTTTATCTCTTCATTAAAAATATAAATCCTATTACTGAACATTTATAACTTCCCAATGAATACATAACCGTTTTACCCCACATTATCTCAATTATTTTCCTTTTTTGTTTTTTCACATCTGTATATAACACATAACCTCCATAATTACTTTACACCAGTCACTACACACCTCTATCATTTGAATGCTATTAATATTTGGTATTAATATTTCTATGTCATCCCCTGCTTTTTTGCATCATTCGTATTTCCAGTGTTTATTTTTCTTTTCCTATTTTGTACCCTTCATCTAACCGATTCAGCATTTTCTTATACTCTTGTCTCAAATTCTCTCTTCCCATTCTTCATTTTTTAGAGCTGCAAATCTGTTTTTATCTTGCACTGTAATACTCTTTGTAAAACATTTCCTACCTCATTAGGCATCCTATTCAACCAAAGCCTGAGTACCCGCTTTGTCCCAGCCAAGTGGAGGACAGCCACTGTCATCCTTTCACAAAGGTGGAGCATCCACCAATATGGGAAATTATAGACACATCAGCCTAATTAGCCAGATCTGCAAGGCCATGGAATGGATTATCATGGACCTCATTAACAGGGACATTGGTAACCTCCACTCAACCCCAAACAGTTTGACTTTGTCAGGGGGAAGTCATGTCTGCTAAATCTGGCTGACTTCTTTGAGACTATCACCAAAGTCATGTACAAGAGGAAGATGGTACATACCGGCTACCTTGGTCTGGCCAAAGCTTTGACCCTATTCCCCACTTACCCATAATAGATAAACTCTCTTAACTAGGCATCAATCCATATGCTACCAGATGGGTAGCAAACTGGCTCACTGATAGAACTCACCTAATCAAAATAGGGGAAGCCACCTCAAGCAGTAGACCTCTAACAAGCAGGGTACCCCAGTGATCGGTCTTGTGGCCTTTGTTACTTGGGATATACTTCTCTGAGGTGCAGGCCAAAACTAGTGGGTTATGGCTGACCAAGTTTGCAGATGACTGCAAGCTGGGCGTGGTCATCAATTCCCCAAGTGATGTGGACTTCCTCCAAGACGGTCTCTCCCAAACAAATGACTGGTGCCAAAAGCATGGTAAACTGAATGCCAAAAAATGCATCACCACCTTTGGGTAGTGCGATGTCCCCACATATTATCACATTAATAACATCCAAAGCCCGCAATCAGTCGTGAGGGATCTGGGCACCCAGGTTGATAGCAACCTGACTTTTGACCACCACGTTGCTTCTGTTGTATGGAAAGCTTTCTATATGTCCCACCATATAAGTAAGGGTATCTCATCCAGGAACAAGGAGGTCATAACATCCCTGTATTCTTCCCCTATAAGCCCAATTATTGAGTACAATGCCCCCTTCGGCATGTACATTGCACAGCACATGCAGCAGCTGGAGAGACTACAGAGGTTTCTCACCAGGAGAATCCAGGGCCTCAAACATCTACCCTACAAAGATAGGCAAAAAGCCCTGTCCCTCTACTCAGTTTCATACAGACTCCTCAGAGGTGAACTCTGGCTGGCATGCAAAGCAATCTCAGACCCCACCTTGATGGGACTTGCGGCATATCCACAGGTCAATATCCACTCGAGTAAGTAACCCGCACATGACCGCAACCTGGCCTGTGACATCAATTGGACTTGGTGGGACAGATGTGTCCCAGAGATGCATCCCCATCTCTGGAATAGAGTCCCTCTCCATGTTAAGCAGAGTACCTCATTATCCCTTTTTAAGCGCTAACTGGATGGGAAACAGAAAATACACCCCTGGAATTCCACCTGTGTCCCTGCTGGACAGGGGCTTTGGGTGCTAACTTGTCTAAACATGGGCTGAACTCTTGGCTAGGCTTATAAGGGCCTCAGGGCCAACAACCTAGTAACTTCCTATAATCCTCATTTCCCATCGGCCTTCTTGAAATTAGTTAACATTTTTCTCCAGTTATCCTCCTGTTAATGCATTCTCCATCCTAAGTTACACCATCATGAGGTCTGAAATATTCTTTTTTTTTTCTTCTAACCTTTCCTTTTCTAGTAACAGTAAAACCAAAAATGTCCAAATTTATTGCATTTTCTGCATGTAGGCCTGTAATTTTAGCGCTATACCCCTGTTCACCAAAGTAATCACATCTTTTATTCCAGTCTTCCACCAAATGCTTGTCAACCCCAGAAAAATGCTTTAGGTTGAGCCAAAAGCCTCACTGCTCCCAATTTCCCTTTCACAATTACATAATCTGAAATATGATGCATTTTCTCCACATGCGTATTCAGTGTCACTTATAACCCCTCCTGTCCAAAGATTCTTTCAACATAGATTGATATTAAATTGTTATTAAAAACAGGAAAAAGTCTTTAACTCACGTTCTTCTATGGCTAATTTTCTGAACTGCACATTTAGTTTTGCCCTTAACTGTTATCCCAACTTCTGAAAAATATACTCATTCCATGGTGCCAGTGAACTGTTTTTCCACTTCACCTGTAAAATTTTCAAGTAAAAGTTCAAAAGTAATCTCACAAAAATATTCTGTTTCTAAGTTTATTAATGCCCTTATGTCTTGTACACCAAACCTCAAAGATAAAATAATACTGTCCATAGCATCATACCGGTTAGCAGTGTTACTATTCTTTGTTTTAACCCTTACCACCGGTCTTCTCTTCTGGCTTTGTTGTACTTGTCTTAACACCTCAAACACGGCTTTGCAATTGCTGTCTGAATAATACACTGAAGAAACTCTCTACTGTCTGCTCTAAATGTTAATTCATGCAGTGATGTTAGAGGAGCAATTGCTTATCATTCCTGTTCATCAAATACAGCTGTAATTTTAAAATCATACAAAATATGTGCACACACAGACACATAAAAATATTAGGTTTATATAATAAACCAAAGTGCCTTATGTAACATCCCTTCTGAGTTCAGCTATCCTTTTTTGAAGCGTCCACACTTACAGGCATGCACCCTTCTCCAATGATGTATGTCATGCCCCAATACAACAGGGTGCTTAACGTATGAGCATAACCATTTGCACCATAACTAGCAAGTCAATATTTTACCTGCAAATCGAGACAAAAAACTAAAGAGCAGATATCTACACCATTACATGTATTCTTACCAAAAATCACAAGAAACTCCAACAACAGTATATTGGGGGGGGGGAGCCAGTCAAGCACAGGATGGCGAGAGGGCAAGCTGGTCTGACCAAAAAATGGTTCCCTTACAGGTCAACTGACACAGTAAAAACAAGTCCATTATAACAGACATACTTATTCAATTTGTAAGTCAAAAAGATGAATCCTGAGATCCTCAGGGAGGAAGGAATTGATTCAGATGATGGTTAACAGGCAGTTCAGAAGGTTATGCTCTGAAGTACCCAAAACAGGCTCAGCTTCTGAATTCATGGTGCAATCAATAATGTTTGCTGAATACATAAAAGGACTAAGTGGCTGAGACAATAAAGCAACAGTATAGACATTTCTCAAGTAAACACTAAATGCAACAATGTGCCCTTGACAGAGATGCTACTGACAGCAGCATTCTTCTAATGGGTGGTTTGTCACCTTAGTCTAAAATGCAACAAACACAATCCGCTAAGTAACTGCTAACCATATTCTCTCTTTGGAGCGATGAAAATGAACTGCTGTGCCATCTGCCAAAATGCATGTGCACATTTAGGGCACTACTTGAGGTAACAGTGTATGGAAAGGCTACAGAAAGACTCTTTTCATTTGGTTTCTCTCTCTATAGAGAAAACAGGGTGTTGAATGGAATGGTTTAAGAGGAGTTCATAAAATGTAATCCCAGTGGATAAACATGATCCTTGTGAAAACCAGGAGACATGTCTTCCTCCAAATGAAGATCTTTACATATTGATTTGACATGTAGGTGCTGAACCACAGTCCTGCACTTGACAAGGATTTGATAGGTAAAGCCCTACTAAGTTAATGCTGTTTGCTGCTAAAAAACACAATTACTAGAAAATGGAAATCAGAAACAAAACTATCTGTAGCAGAATAATAGAATTTTGAGGTGGGACCTTTAGAAAAGGGAAAGAGCAAATGATATAAAAATAAAAGGAATTTGTGGGAACAATACATACGGAATAATGTTCAGGAGGAGGAGTGGATATTTCAGGGAAGGCAGGATTTGAGCAATCTAAGTAATGTTAAATTGAATAATAAAATCATGTTTGTATAATGCATAAAAAACTTTGTAATAATGTTTTTTTCTTTTATAACTCAATATGTAGTCATGCCACTGTGCAATATGTGATGTTAATAAAAATGTAACACAAAGGAGTTGACAAGCAAGGTATGGCTGAAGCAATCAACATGACCATGAAGTCACTGACATCAAGCTCGTTTTCCAGCCTTGGACAGGTTAGGGGCACTGCACACCTACATACTGCTGCATCACAGGGCATCTCTTTGGCCACATAAATAACTTATTCTGCTTAGCAGAGTATATCTGTCAGAAAGACTTTCAAGTGCTTCTAGTCCTCTCTGTCACCCCTAACTGGGAAATACAGTAGGATCACAGGGCTGCTTCCCTGGGCTACATCCTGAGATGGTGTCAAATACTGCTCTAAATGGGGCAGGCTGCACTTCAATTACTTTTACTGATGAGGCTTCCCGTACTAATCAGCCCTGATAGCCTGAAAACCCCACCCCTGTCAGGCATTAGTCTGCAATGAGGACGAGGTCTAAATCTCTACTCTGAATAATGCAATGTTGTTTTTCTTTCAGCTTTTCCCGGTTTGGTGTCGCCATAGCGGAACTCCGGTCTGCTAATGATTGTCAGTAGATTTTTACAGTGCTAAGGTGCCAGCTCGACACACAGCCTTCAACGAAGGCACGCCCATTCACGCATGTCTTTCAAACGCTACTCGACCGCAGGGAGGAGGGCGCTCCAGCAGTGAATCGAACAGGGGAACCTCTTGCTGTGAGGTGACAATGCAACCGTTGCACCACCGCAGCTTACATCCTGAATAATGCAATGATGTGCAGAATCTGGGTTAACAGTGAAAAAACATACGGGGAAACATTCATCCATCTCTTAGCTCTCCTTAACCTACTCCATGGTGCAAATATGAGTGTGGCACAACCTCCTTCCAAGTAACAAACAGCATGATCTCTAGCATGCATCACTCCCAGAAGACATTGAACAGGCAACTCTCCTGAATCATCAGCTGCGGGACAGGACTGAAGGATACATTCACAAAGCCTGCTGGCACATTCACCTCTATGATGTGAATGGCTGAAAGTGAAATGCACTTGTCTATTGCTCGTCACAAGATATGCTCTGTTTCTCTGCAGATGAGGACAACCATGTACCGTCTTGACTTGTCCAGGTACCAATCAAAGCATTAGTTATCAGAAGGAATCATGGAATTATGGAATAAGAGTGTCCACAAAAGTTATCATGGCCAGGAAGACTACTGTGAAGTCCCCTTTTCTACATTACGTTAGATCCCTTTGAAAATGGAGAAGCTGCATCATCATCAACTATATGGCCACATGTATGATCATTTGGGCTTTCTCCATGGACCTGAATGACCAACACTGGAGAATATGCAATTTCATACCAATGAAGACACGGTCTCAGAGAAGACTTTTCCTAGTTTAGGGAGGTCAAACCCAGGTGAGGGATTATATCACAGAGTCTTTCAATGGGATTACCAGCACATATTCATATAGGCAAGGCAGCAAATAAAGATAACTTCCTGCAGTCTCCAACATCATGGCAAGTACCATGGGCCCTGCATGACCAAATGACAGCACTCTACCGAAAGTGTAGCCAACAAAGGGTAAATTAAAAGAATTATCTGTTAAGACCCTAGACAATGATTTGCCAAAGCATCCATCATGTTCAATGATGTAAGCCAAATACAAACATGTAGCAAAAGCAAGATTCCAGAAAGGTGCCATTTGTAACTCAACTTACCAGGCCTGCTTGATGAAGTTGCTTGGGTCCAGGAATGGGAAGAAGAATTCCATCACATTCAGAATCAAGATGAGACTAGAGCAGCATCACTCTGACCTTATTTTGAAAGGACAGCATCATGTACAGGACCATGAGGAGAACAACCTGGGGCTGTCCCAAGTGCTGTGCAGAGCAAGCCTGGTCTCTGAGCAAAGTTGTTTCTAAGGAGGAGGAGGCCCTAAGACCTCAAAGAGATGACCACCCTTGAAAACATCTTTAGTGCGGTCACCTGCAAGTTAGTGCAAACTTTGGAAAACCATCCCTCCCTGTTGGCCTTAGATGACTGCTGCTAATGGGCTGGAACAGCATGTATAAGCTAGAAAGAGAAAGAAAGCCTGAATCCTGGGGTCCTTCTCAGTCTGCCAGGGTGCTCTTTCTTCTAGATGTGGGTAGCCCCTTAAGAAAAGGTGGAAGAGACATAATTCATATATGTCCCATATGTCATTCATAATGATGAGGGTCTGTTTACTAAATCAAGACGTCTTCAACAAGGTCTTGTGAGAGCTGAAGAAGGCTTCCACAGATGAGGGAATCCAGAAAAGCTTACTAGAAGACCTCAGCAAAAGAGGACAGCCTTGGTCATGTCACCTTGTCTTGAAACTGATACCGTTACCATAGCAACAGCACAGTAAAAGTTGCTGTAAGACACATTCATAGAAAAATACTAGGCAATCAGTCTGCAGACCATTACAAGCCTAGCCAAAAAACATATTTAAAAGTTTTACTGTCTTCACGAGGACAAATCTGACGCATCCAACTAATTATCCAGGTTTACCTAGAAGGTGTCAAGGATGCTACTCTGACTGACATGTACTGGAAGTTTGTTTCAGAAGTGAGGGATTTGTTGGGCTATGACTCTTTGCCAGCGTGTCTTATCTGTTGAGGAAGGTTTAGTTCCTTTAACCATGTATTTGAGGAACCATTTGCTTTGTGAAAGAACAGAAAGTTAAAGACTGGATCCTTTACGGAATAAAGGTTAGAAACGGATCCCTGCCATGAAGTCTACAGGAGAACTGAGTACAGAGAGAGGACTGTCAGTGTCTACTAAGATTTTTGAGGCCACTGATCTTTTTTAGTTTGGAACCTCTTACATTTCTCTAGTTCACTGATACGGTTAGACAAATACATGCAAAGGGGCATGAAAATCAATAATGGGTCTGATAAGATATGAGTACAGGGTATTTAAGACTTCTTTGGATCTAAAGGAAAAACCTTTGAAAACTAGATAAGTTAGATAGAAGATTAGATGAGCCAATTGTGGAAACCTTAGACAAGGCCTTGATTGGTTCTTCCTCAAGCTTAGCCTCGTGGAGGGCAAAAGTCTTTACAGGTCCTGGAACTGTTATGGAGGACTGGAATCTGGACAGGTGAAACAGACAGTTGAGGGATCTTTTTATTTAACATTTGTTTACTGGGAAAGTCCGACTTGGAATGAAGCCAGTTTTCAGCGGAGGCCTGGGGAGAAATGCTCCAGACTCATGTCTTTGCAAGCAAGGATCTCAGCAACAAAGTGTCACAGGAGAACATCATCTTGTCATCTACCAATTTACACTCCTAGTCAAGTAGAAACATAGCAACATATCTGTGCTCCTATGGCACGGGGAGATAAAACCCTGAATATAATCATGATGATTAGATTCAGTTTGAAGCTTGGCACCTGCTACAGCTTAGGTGGAGGGATAGTATGGTTGGGGGGGGCAATGCTAGGGCACGATCAAGTTCAACAGCCTCAGTTATGATACTGGGGCTGTAATGAGAACAGGGGCTGTACAGGGTGTGTGAGAAGAGAAGAATACACTTCTTTCATGGCACCACATGCCCCACTTAGATGCTGCCCACATAAGATCTTGTCAGACCAGCACATCAGAAGAGAGGTAGTTGTTAAAGAAAAGACTCAGGTGGCCACAGTATGAAGATCCAAGCTTCTTTGCTCCTCTTCCCATGAGGGGAGGTCATGGCTGACAGGTCTTTCTCTCCAGACAAATAAGATCCGTCTAGAGAAAGGTTACAGCCAGGATACGCCTCCAAGATGCACTGGCACTCAGAAGGAGCTATTTGGATATTGGGGATATGAACTCAGTGGCAGCAGAGTAAAGGAAAAAATACTCTACAGGGACACTGAACTTAAGTGATCACATGAGAATCTATTCCAGGAAACACAGTATGGATTTCAACACATTTGGACAGGGGCCTGTTGAAGCTTACTGCCTTTCTGGGAACACGAAATGCAGTATCTGGGTAGCTTTGGGTTACAGCAGGTTGCATTTAGATGTTTCTAGGGGAAAATGAGTGAGTGCAAAGGCTAGTTTATGGTGAGCTTCAAGAGCCCCTAAGCATTTCAGAGTAGCATTAATCAGGATGGGATCCACAAAAGACAGATGTTATGAGTTTTCTTATATCTCCCAAGAGGCAGAGGGAGAAGAACCACCCTGTTTACCTGCACTCTGGACTGGCTATGCATATGCATGGCTGATAGTCATAGAACTCAAGCTTTTTATGGGTGTTTGTTAGATATTTGGTGGGTGGTAACAGGCCTGCAAGGATCTTTCTGCCTTGGGTTGAAAAGAGCACACCTAAGGCCAGCAATAAAATGAAAAAGGTTCCTGAGGCTTCAAACAACTGCCTCCTGAGAGCCTACAGCCATGGAATTTTACATGGGAGGAATCAGCAGAACCTCTTGCTATGGGCACTGTGGCCTGTTGAAGTGAAGGGAACTTCTGGGGGGACAAAGTTGTAAACATGAGCTGTAGTTGGTGAAGTCTAGGAAATGCGCATTTGATGCTCCCCTATAACAAGTGTGTGACTGCTGTTTGACTGTGGACAGGCATTAGGTACACTCTAGGACATACTCCCTCATTTGCTGCCTTGGATGCACCACCTGGGAACTTCTCTATTATTTGCAATAGCAGAACACAGCAACAAAAGCCAGCATTTAACCAAAGGCAAGGATGCAATACTCGGGATCATGTGGCCATCTTGGGGATAGACTGGTCTACAGGAGGATAAGGCTGCCAGTGTATGATCTCTGCTTCCTTCTCATTTTGATGACACTCTGGTAAACATCTGGGGATCACTGAGGAGATCCTCCTGACAGTCCCCAAGCTGGGTCCTCAAGTACTGCCATCTTTCAAGAACTTGGGTAGGTCAACCTCCTACATTTTCTGGTCGCTAGTTTGAAATGCTGTAACTTATACCCACCCTGTAATATATTCCTCTTCCAAGCAATTTACATGCTGCTGGTGCTGGTCTTGGCTTGGTGAATGGCTTAGCTGCCTTAAAGATCAAACATGGGAACTCTTTCCAAACAACATCACCAATTAGTTCCAAACTGTACAAATCTGAGGGAAAAATGGAGGGAGGGGTGGGTTCAATGCTAGGCACACTCCTACTGTACATTTAGTAAGATGTTTGCCTGCAGAAAGTTGTCAGCACACCTGAATGTGGAGGCATCAAATAAACACAGCTGAATTTGTTGAAGGAAGGAAATTCCAGTCACACAGACACTAAAGATGGTCCCTGATATCAGATTTTGTGTGAATATGTAGAAAGATTCAATAAAATGCAAGGGTACAACAAAATGTGAATTTTCATAAAAAAAAAACAACCAAAATAAAACATGCTTTTTGACCTTAAAACATATTTTACAGACATCCTGTAAGTACAAGATCTCAATTTATATTTGCCATGTGAAACAGGGGGTCTATTTTGAATCATCAACAAGTGTATACTGGCCTGCCAGACCTCACTGTGCTGTTGTTCACTTTACCACAGAATAAATATATCAAGAAGCAACTTACTCCAACAGTGGTTCTACAATGGAGCTTGCATCCCTGATGTGCAATCTTTCCCAACACTCCAATTACTAAATGCATTACCTCTAAGGTTGTACTAGCTATAGTACTGTTGAGTTATGTCAATATAACAGCAGCTATACTGAGGGAGGCACTACAGCAAGGGGCCAGGCAGCTTATCAGTGGGAGGATTAATGACATTTCAGAGCAAACCATACATTAGTGACTTGTCAAGCTTTGTTTTTAAGGTCACTAACTTGGCAAATCTTAAAATGACAACTGCACCATAAAGATTAGCAATATTATATATCATTCTCTATGAATAAAAACATTACTTGTTGATATTATAAATGATGACTCACAATGTTTTCTAATCTACAGCTTTGTAAAAGCCTACTATGACAAATGGGATCAATATAATCTACACTCTAACAGTAGCTGTACATTTCTGCAGAAAATGTTTTATTCAAATATGGCATTTACAATTTTACCTTTTTAAACTTCCGAAATGCTGTGCAATTTTATGTTTTTTTAAAGGTGTGAAAAAGTGAGTGTAAAAGCCCATTGTTTTTTTTAAAACAAACACTAGCAGCATAATGAATAAAATATATTAGCTAGGTACAAACAATTGCACTTAAACGTCCTGTAACATGCAATAAACCATATTATTTATACAAAAGACCTTCACAAATTATATACAAAATAAATTCACAGAATATAACTTCATAAGCCCTAGACAACATTCAATATTTAGGGTTGACTCCTTTTGTTCCATAAAGATTCCCAGAATGCTTTGCACACACTATGTACAAAGTCAGGTCAAGGTAGAGGTGAAGTACAGCAATCTTCCACCCTCAATTTCAGTATCTGTAAGTTTTGTTTCCCAATTCTATTTGCAAAGAAAATTTTCTGAAATATAAACATAGATGCATTATTTTAATTTTTAATGTCCTTTGATTTTTCATCTTTTTTGCCATTTCATTGCTCCTTTGCGGTAAACGTTTACACAACTGTCTTTATTTAGTAGTTATACAAGCTGAAATGTTGACTGCAGTGTCAGCTCTATCAGCAGGCTTTTCGCTTTCTGGGAAGCAAGACCGTTTACTTATTTATTTCTCACCCCGTGAGCTCTAGTGGTAGCTCTCTACTGCATAAAATCTCCCACTGTCTAGCCAACAGCGATATCATCTTCTCACGACTTTCTGCACTAGGAACAAAGATGCACCACTGTACTTCATGGTCACCCCTAGATTCATTTTTACAGGGTCTGGTGGAAGTGGTCAATGGTTCACCAAAGTGATCAACAGTTAAGCTACACATCAGATCCTGGTTCTGGACATCATCAAACGCAAGAGTCAGAGCTTGAGGATAAGTCTGATATCCCAGTAGAACACGGTCTAAATCACGGATTCGCCGTGCATCAGTTAGCTGGTACTTTTCTCTCTGAGGTGGCTCCTTAGCAAATTCAGGCACGGGATAGCAGATGTAATCCTCATTAAAAAGGAACATGTCTGTACTAGTCAGAATCAATGTTTTAGGATGGAGGACAGCATTATTCGACTGAGCATTTCCTTCTAAAATGCTCACCTGAAACACTAGCACATATAACAAAATATTCAGAGATGGAGTACTGTTTGTAATGTTCATTTTTTCAGCAGCTAAAAAAGCCAAGTCTCCAATTTCCTCCTCACTTGGGTATATGAACTTGACTCTGCTAGAATGGACAAACTCATAATTCTCCATTTTTCCTATTAAAACAAATAGAGAAAACATGTAAATACTTTAAAAACAATTAACTCTAACAGCAAATTAAATTTTAACATTCATGCTACACTAACATCTTACCAACAGTGTACATTTTAAGGCAGTAACTTCATTTTAGATTAAAAACAATAAGCAAAGAACAGCTACATGTCTACTGTAGTTAGACCTCCGAGACGCTGTACTTTCTTGAAGAAATCAAAGGAACTGGACTTTCTCCAATATCCAGCATTTCATAGAGAGTTTTTTTTTTATTTAAACATATTCAGTACAGTTATTTTCAATGAACCACAGTCTCAGTTTTAAATATGCCATGACAAGCCATATGACAGACGCACTCCACTAATCAAGACAAAAACAAAACAAGCATTTGTTAGTGCCAAATTCTGGCTTTTGGTGTTCTGGCACTGCTGCATTACGACATGAGGATGGCAGAGCGTTTTATCATTTGGTGCTCAGTGTAAGCAAAAGAAATGTTTCACTTTCCTTTAAATGTCTGCAAATATCACTAGTGCACTACTTAATAGGGAATTGGTATATGGCAACAAAGTTTTGATTGACACTTTCTGTGATGATTTATTTATTGACATTTGTTGATTGGGGAAGTCCACTAGGTCAGAATAACCCATTTTCAATGGAGGCCCGGGAAGAAAAGCTCCAGTAACAAATTAAAAATTACTACAGCAACTAAACAAAAATTATTATACAACAGGATAAGATTTACAGTAATAAGAAACCATACAAATATAAATAGCATTTCTTAGTGATAGAAATATGCAGAGTACGCTGTCTTTATGCAGTGAAAATAAATGACAGTAGAAACTTGCACAGTATATAAATGGATAACTTGTTGAGGACATCAATATAAACAATCATGACACACAATATATTCTGTACAATATGAAAGAGATTATACTTTTGCCTTGTGGAAGTTTCTTAAAAGGATTAAATATTGATTAGTACACTTTGTTTAACAGAAAGTCACAGAAGTACAGTTGGTTTACTGGTACTTCAGTTGATCTAAAAAAAGGGGGGGTATTCTAGTCAGTAAACTCATTGGTGTTGGTTTATGGTGGTCTGAAGTTCTGAACACAAGGACAGATGTGATTATTAAGAAAGTGATTTTTTTAAGGTGACTTTGAAGGTTTTCATAGACTCGATTTGTGTTATGGGGGGGGGGGGTCATTCTATAGCTTTGCTACGGAGTAAAAGTATAAGCTTTGTCCAGCTCTCTTATTGGGTATGTATATGGTAAGAAGCTGTTTATTAGCAGAACAAAGATTTTGGGTTGGGATGTAGGATTGTACAATAAAATCTAGTGATAGGTAGTTATTTGGATTGTGAATTAATTTATGAGCAAGAATTAGTTGAGTGTATTGGAGGTAATCTGGGAAGTCCAATCATTTTAATTCTTTAATGGCATGACAGTGGTAAGTGTGGGTTTGTAGTCCAGAAGCAAATTTGACAATTTTATAATAGCATGACTGTAGTTTATTTCTTAAGGATGTCTGAAGTTTGGTGAAGATGGGGGGACCATAGAGGAGTGAGGGAAGTAGGAGGGAATGTGCCAATTTTATTCTTGTGGGCTTATCCATATACAGTTAATGTCTATACAGTGTACCTAGTTCTGAGTGTGCTTTTTTTTACTGTGTTAAGAATATGTTGTTCAAGTGATAGTTTTTCATCTACAGTGCTGCCTAGAAGTTTAGCTGTTTTCACTACTTCAATTTCCATATTACTTAGGGAGTAGATTTTGAACTTTTGGGGTGGTTTGGAAGAGAAAATTAGTAGTTTGGATTTTTTGGAATTAAGTAGTAATTGAGGTTTGTTTAGCCATGTTTCTACTTTTGAGAAGGTGTTTGGTGTTATTTTGAGGAGATATTGAAATTTCTGGTTGTGGATATAACAGTAGAATCATCAGCATACAGCATGAGGGAACTATGCAGGGAGACAGTATGGAAATTATTTATAAATACATTGAAAAGTAATGGTCCAAGCCCTGGGGGACCAGACTGCTTGTTTTGCCATCTGACAGATTGTTGTCTTTCAGGTAGCTAGTAAACCAGGTAATGGTACGTTCAGTACATCCTAATGTTTCTAATTGTTGGATTAGTTTGATATGTGATACAGTGTCAAAAGCTCTGGATAGATCTAATAAAACTATTGATGTCAGTAGACCAGAGTCCAATGCTTTGTTCAGGGTATTGTTGAAAGAAAGTAAGGCTGTAACAGTACTATGTGCGGGGCGGAAACCATGTTGGGTCTGGGCTAAGAGACTGCCGTCTGTGAGATGTTTAACAGTTGGGTACGTATACACTTTTCTAGTATTTTAGATAATGGTGGGAGAATGTAAATGGGTTGATCGTTGGTTAAATCGTTAGTATTTCCACCCTTATATAATGGGGATATGACAGATTTCTTCCAAATTTGAGGGACTGTGGATTCAGAGATGGATCTATTAATTAGAATACTGATGGGACATGGTAACGCATTTGCAACACGTTTCAGGTATTCAGAGAGGACGTTATTGGCAGATAGGGAGAATGGTCTACGTTCAGATAGCAGTTTGAATATTAGAAAAGTAGGTACCAGTTTTAAGGAAAACTTTAGAATTTATTGAGTATTGCTAGTGTTTTCTTTGCGAAGTGAGGGATGCAAGCTGGAATTCTCACCAATAGAGCTTGAATTCCTTGTCAAATTGTTAGTGGGATTGCTCGTTATTGGTGAGGGTCTGTTGACAAGTTTGAGAATGGTGTCTATAAAGTGGGTATTAAAAATGTGGGCTATTTGTTCTGGGTCTTTATCAGGATATGGTGATGGGTTTTGTGTAGTTCCAAGATTAAGGAGAAGGTTGATGGAGTTCCAAAAATTTTTTGGGTTGTTTTTCTGATTAGATACTTGTTGTGAAAAATAATTTTGTTTGTAATTTTTTTACTAATGATTGATGTCTGATGTCTGCAAATATACTTTTTGTTCACTAACTGGGAATAAATAGTTATTCAAACAACGTCATGGCTGAAGAATCCAGACAGTTAGTAAACCACCAAATTCAATACAATGAACACACTTTCTATATGGTCATTATAACGTTAAAACTGAAACTTTGCTATAACACTTTCGTATACAGTAGTGCCAAACTTTCTATCTTACCGCTTTTAACAAGGCCCACCGACTAAGATCTCATCACATGTGCTCTTTTACCCTGAAAGATATGATACCATGCAATAAACATACGATCTTCAAAGAAAATACAGTTGTATAAGATCTTACCATAGCAGCAGATGTCCTGGTACTCGCTGCTGCAGTATTCTTTATACGTGGAATATCCTAATGAGGAATGCCTAATGTCTGGCCAGCATATAAAAGCCTTTACACCTTCTCAGCATTGTACATTAGACATATGTCCTACACGCAAAGTGTAAGATACATGTGTGACATACAGACACCTAGCCCTCAAAACTGAAGTGGCCCAAGAGAAGCAAAGCAACTCCAGAAAAACAATACCATACCAATCCAGCATGGGAAACAGAAGGAGATAAAGATACAACAGAAAAACCCTCGGTCAGCAATAGGGCAACAGAAAAATAAAAGGGGGTGAGAAGAACCATATACTGCAAACAGTGAGAAGTGAGACATCCTGTCCTTCTGAAAAAATAATAAGATGGCTTAGACATCAGAAACCCTCTTGACAGAAGTAAGATCCACCAACAATACACACTTCCAAGAAAAATGTTGCAGGGAAGAAAAGGTAGGCTCACAAGGTGAGAGATAGAACAGGTCTAGAATGAGCCTCCACAATCTCTCCTTCCTGGAAACCAATAACATTCTCAAATAAAAACCTGTTCCCTACTGAGACAAGATTTTGCAGGATAGTTCTTCTGGAACTTGGGTACAGGAGAAACAAAAAAATTGTTTGCGGTCTTTGTGATGTCCCCACTCTAGGCCAGTAATCAAGGAGCCTAAATCCTCACCACTGGCACTGGAAAGGGACGTTCACTTGGAACAAAAATGGATACCCCTAGTACTTCCACATGCAGCTTTCTGCATCAAGCATAATTTCCTTTAAAAGTACACAGGGAACACATTCAGTCCGGGGTCTGTGTTTCTCTGTCTCCTTCCAGGTCCCCAATCAGACTTCCCACTGGCACAAATACAGAGTTGAGACCTCATCTGAGTGTCCAAGTCACGTTCTCCACCACTCTCTATGAAACCAGTGTTTCATACCCCTGCTCTAAGCAGCTGACATGCACATTCTTTGAGATTTGATTTGCACACAAGCACACACACATGGGAAAGGCTGGCACAGATTTACTAGCTATGTCCCCTTCTGCTCAGACTATAAGGTAGTTATTACCACCAGACAATCCAACGCCAGCTACTCTAAGGCTCTTGCAGTGGTACCCAATTATACTGAGTAAAATTAATATTAATACAAATGGTAGTTTCACCAACAGCAAGGATTTCAGGAGCAGCCAGAGCGGTCACTAAATATATACAAGCACTCTCAAAGGTTAAAATATTCTCTAAAGGACCAACCACAATGAAAATTTAAATATATTTAATAATAAATAACAAAAGAACAAGAAAATACTAAATACTAAATATCTATTTACAGTAAACAATGTTTCACTCACATGAAATAGTAAAAACAACACAGGTGGACAGGTTCACACAATTACAGGGAAAAAAAACAATACTTAACTAATCTCACTATATTTTACTGAGTGATCTAAAGAATTATTACTCCCTGGTTACTTACTAGAACAAGGCAAGATGAAGTAGGTGAAGGGTCTTTCCCTGTCGGGTTCCAAGAACAGATGGGTATGAGACTTCAGTCTCACCTAGTATTACACATTATTTTTAGTGATGGATTACAGAATGACATCACATGTACATCTGGTCATCTGACTCCTGGTTCCCATGCTTACCCCCATGGCTAAAAGTTGTGAGGATTTGGCACATGTGTTGTCAATAATGCACACAAACAGACCCTTGCTAAGATCTGCTGCAACTCTGGGAAGTCACAAAATTTCAAACATCCACCCTTCCAGAGTAGCAATTAGTTCACCCCAATGAAAATGCAGGAAGATTCCTAGTACAGACTTTATGTCTCCGGCTGCACTGAGAACTGTAAGATACAATATTTATGGCCTAAGCAGGTAATTTAATTTCAAACTATTTTCAAAGTTAGGTGGATTGAGATTGATGCTTTCTCTTCCAGTATCCTCTATTAAAACACATACATTTAAACAATTACAATAATGCATGTATATTTCTTTTTCTGTCTAGCAGGGCACACTATTGGCACATTTTTAACACGAGCAACTGTACAAATCAGGCTGATATATGAATGACATATAATTCTTTACAAAATTCCATCTAGCTATGCTGGCATATGTTACACATCCGCTGCCCTACTTCTCCTGGCACAAATGGCACTACCTCACATCATCACAGTCTTGCATAACCTTGCCCTTATCCTGCAGTGATTTAAACAATTCTGCAGCAGCAGCGTTAAAAACATTCTGCTTGTCTAAGGGAGAATCCAAATGTTTGGCCTTAATGTCCTCAGGTAAAGCCTGCAATCATAACCAGGAATTTCTTCTCATAACAGAGTCAGATGCAGCTCTAGAATGCTACAGAAGAGGCATCAGCTGTTTACAGTTGTGTTTAGTGGAGTGGAGAGCTACCAGAGAAGCAGAACTCAGAACAGACAGAGCAGAAATCTTATTGGAATCAGGCATGTCAGTCAAAACTATTCTTAGCTAAGACAGAAGAGCCAGAACATATCTAGTCATATGGGTCTGATAACTGATGGCTCTAAAAGCCAAAGTAGCAGAAGGATACACTTTTTCCCATATCTGTCCATAGCATGGCCATACCGGTCAGAAAGCAGTTTAGATGGTTTCTCCACGGACATGGAAACCACAACAGGATCAGAAGGACTTTTGTAAAAAAATTATGATTCCCATACACTTTATAAAATTAGTCTGGCCTTCTTAGGGGGCAGAAATTTAGAATCAGGAGCCTGAGAAGCTGCTATTAATGTGTCCAACAGGGCTGCTGAAACGGAAGAGATTTAATTTATTTATTTTACATTTCTTGAACAGGATAGTCTGACTGGATATATGTCCATTTTCAGCAGAGGCCCGGGGAGAAAAACTCCAGATAACACAGACAGAACATAACAGATACGAGCCAAACATATTTACAAAGCACTCTAGTAGGTACTCACAATATACACAATGTGTAACAGTATACAAAAACAACAGGTTGCAGCAAGCTATTATGAGCAGGAGATGCGTACAATATTAATTTAAATAAGGCATTGAATATAAGTAGTGATTACTCAGGGTTGGTAAAGGGACAAAGCCAGTACTCTTTAAAATAATGTTTGATGCCTTTTTTGAAGAGACTTAAAGAAGGTTCAAAGGTAAGGTTAGATTGAACTGAATTCCAAGTTTTATCAACAATGCTTGCAAACAAGGAGTTGCCGGCTGAGTTAATGGTTTTGTGAGTTTGGACCAACAGTTTACTGGATGATTGTAGTTGTCTTGAATTACTTTATGGCTTTATGATATTTGAGTGCTGGAGTATTTTCAGGGTGGTACAGAATTTTGTGTGCTACTATAAGCTGATTGAACAGAAGTAGGCTAGGCAGTTCTAGCCACCAGAGAAGACTGAGGTTTTGACAGCGATGTGTCCTATACATTGAGCCTATGTCAAATCTGGAGATATGGGGGTAACAGTGAGTGAGCTCACTACGTTCAGTCTTGCTCAAATCGGAGAGTATGGGGGATGCGTACAGAAGGGTAGAGAGTAGGTGTGAGCGGGCGACTGCAGTCCTAGCTAATAGCGTTAGAAAAGGTTTGCTACTATATAATGAGCCAAGCTTCTTCTGACATGCAGATCAAATTTGAGATTACTGCCCACTATTACTCCTAAAAGCGTAGTATGGTCATCTGGAGGGAGAGGTACCATTGCTGGATGTTATAGAGAAGGAAAATGTGGTGGATCTACTGGTGGCGGTAAAGAAGAACAGTTTAGTTTTGTTGGGATTTAACAACAGACAGTGATTAGAGAGTCAATTTTCAACTGTGTTAAACGTGTTTTGTGTTAAGGTTTGCAAGTCTAAAGGGGAGGAAGCCGTACGGATCAGGGAAGAATCGTCTGCATACTGAATGCAGGTTGTATTAGGGATGGCAGTATGAAGACTGCTGAAGAAGACAGAAAAGAGTAGAGGACCTAGAATAGAGCCCTGAGGGGCACCAAGGGCGAGGACCTAGAACAGAACCCTGAGGGACACCAAGGGTGAGGACCTAGAACAGAGCCCTGAGGGACACCAAGGGTGAGGACCTAGAATAGAGCCCTGAGGGACACCAAGGGTGAGGACCTAGAAGAGAGCCCTGAGGGACACTAAGGGCGAGGACCTAGAATAGAACCCTGAGGGACACCAAGGGCGAGGACCTAGAATAGAATCCTGAGGGACACCAAGGGCGAGGACCTAGAATAGAACCCTGAGGGACACCAAGGATGAGGACCTAGAACAGAGCCCTGAGGGACACCAAGGGTGAGGAACTAGGATAGAGCCCTGAGGGACACCAAGGGTGAGGACCTAGAATAGAGCCCTGAGGGACACCAAGGGTAAGGACCTAGAATAGAGCCCTGAGGGACACCAAGGCTGAGAAATAGCAGGGTGGACAGCTGGCTCTGCCATAATACAGCCTGTTGTTTGCCATTCAGATAGGCTAGGCACCACTAAATAGCATGGTTATCTAGGGAGATGGATTTTAGGAAATGGATGAGTAATTTGTGGCTGACCATATCACAGGCCCTCGACAGGTCTAGAAATAGGGCTGAAGGTAGCCTGTTGTTCCAATTCTGGAATATGGCATTTGTAAAAGAAAGGAGGGCAGAGGTGATGCTGTGATGTGGCCTAAAGCCATGCTGAGAGTTGGCAAGCAGACCGTTCTGAATGAGATAGTCCATAAGCTAATGGACTCACTTCTCCATTAATTTGGCTAGTGGTGAGAGAATGGCAATGGGTCTGTAGTTGGACAGTTCTGTTGAACTTCCACCTTTGTGGAGTGGGAT
This sequence comes from Protopterus annectens, assembly GCF_019279795.1. Lineage (NCBI taxonomy): Eukaryota > Metazoa > Chordata > Ceratodontiformes > Protopteridae > Protopterus > Protopterus annectens. The sequence continues at coordinate 429,872,586 of NC_056740.1, read as the reverse complement.
AACATGGGATATTTTCCAGATTGAGGGGTCAGTTCCATCAGTTAGTGTTCTACTGATTAGGATAGAGATGGGGAATGCTATGGCATTGGCATCTTTTTGTAGGTATTCTGCAGGAAAGAGGTCAGCAGAAAGGGTGGTTGGTTTTAGTTTTTTGATAAGGGATTGGATAAAAGTGGTAGAGACAGGTTGGAAGTTAAAGAGGGGATGAGAAGTGGGTGTGTTAGTGGTAGAATTAGAGTAGGTGGGAGTAAGTGAGTTAGCTAAGGACTGAATAGTTTCAGTGAAAAATTTATTAAAGGCAGTGGCAACAGTTTTGGGGAATTTATGGGTGTAATTTGATGGGGTTGGGGTAGTAGATTGTCCTGGATGAAGAAGTCTGTTAATACTTGCCCAAAACTTTTGGGGATTGTTTTGGTGATTAAACTGGAGGTGCTGGTAGTAGTTTTTGTCTAGCAAAATGATTTTGTTTTTTGCATAATTTCTAAGTTGACGATATCTCACTTGGTCGAGGAGGGCTTTAGTTTTTTGCCATTTGGTCCAGGCTATATTTCTAAGTTTGATTTTTATCTTAGTTTCGTTTGTGAGCCATGGAGCAGTATTAAATTTAGTCTTCATAGTACGTGCAGCAGCATGGGAGTCAAGGATGCTTAGGAATTTATTGTTAAAGAAAGTTACGATGAGTCCATTTGCAAAAGTCCGTATCATCTCTTTTGGACTTCAGATTTGGGAACAATCCCACTGTATCCTGAAAGGATTACACCTCAAAAGGAGAGTCAGGAGACAAAGAATCTTCTCCATCAGACCCCAAGGCCAAATGAGAATGTATTTATGAGGAATATGCTAAGGATTCTTCACCAGAGTCCAACTCATCAGAAGAATTAAAATCCCTAGGTCTCTTAGATGGAGTGAAAGAGCACAGAGCACCAGCAGCAGGGGCAGACAATTCCCTTAGGGGGGGTTTCAGAACCATGTGGCATTAAACAGCCCTTGAGTACAATCTTGCCACACTCTCAATATCCTTAGCCACGTTTGGCTTTCTATTTCTTTTTTTAAAGGAATATCTGCCTTGACAAACTTAGGAAGGTCAGGCCCTTGGCTGGATTCAATGAAGGTACCACACACCTCTTCCCTAACCACAATTTGGGACCACTCCCTTGGCCCTTCAGATATAACCAGCTGTGGCTGCCCCTCTAAATCTGTACTAGATGTATGCACATCCTTAGTGGATGCGAGAGTGTGCAGCTCCTCCAACTGGGCCGCAGCAGATGGAACTGGAATCAGCACCAGAATGCCCTTGGATTCTTCTTTCAACTTGATGGGGACAGCAGCAAATTCAGTACAAACATTTTTAGCTTTTTTCTTAAGAGGTGTCTGAACTTCAGGGCAAGCACACTCAGACATGGTACCCTGGTTAAATAACTTCAGACACTGGTTTTCCAGACATAAAGGAAAGACAAATAGCTGTGGAGTGCAGGGGAGGCCTGTGGTACTGGTTCTGAGGCTGCAGTCCCCCAGTGGAAAAATAAATTCAAATTTTTTTACTTTTCTAAAATCTCTCTTAATTTCTAATGGGTTCCCAGAATTCCTTGCATGCTACTGCCCATGGGTGGAGTTCAGAGTTCATCCAATTTGCAGTCCAGGAAAAAAAATAAAGAAGAAATCTGCTTACTCTGACTGCCAGACTGTTTTCTAAACAGCCTGATACCACATGCATTTACAATGGAGTAAGGTGACAACGGCACAACGCAGAAGGCAGAAAATTCTCTATAAAAAAATAGCTCCCCCCGGGTTGCTGTATGAAGCAGCAAGGAGCCATTTCTATTGGCACAAGCTGCCTCAGGTGTCTGAGGCAGCTTGACTAAAAGTGAAATAAGAAAGAACTGGATGCTCCAGAGAAGTGAGAGCAGCGGCAAATTTCATTTATTTATATACAGTCACAAGCATGCGCACACAGACAATTTTGTTGTGTACAATCGAACTTACTTAATGTTGAACAAAACGTTCAGACAAAAATAAGATCAAACATACATAACATCAAATGGCTTAAACATCAAATGAGTGAAACACTGAAAAGAGAAAACAAGTTCCTTTCCCGATCTTTACCCTAAACTGCTCCCATAACACTATCCTCCAATTTGTCTGAATAATGGCAGTGACTTCTGTGAAGGTTTGGCGCCAGGCTGGCAACTCGACACCTTAAAAATCACTGGCAATCAGCAGCGGACTGGTGATCTGCTATGGCGACCCCTGATAGGGAAAAGCCGAAAAACTTTAGTGGCAGTGGCTTCACCCCCAGCATCACCTAAGTAATGGATGCTAACACAAACCCTGTCCCCGACACAACCTTAAGCCCACACCATACCTTAAAAAAAACCTTCCTGTAACACTGACATTACACAAGACACACTCCAACACACAAGCATGCACCAACACACACTACAAACATAACATCTATCCATTACATAACCCAGACCCTAACACTAAAACATACACTCAAATACAAACACACAACATCTAAATGCTTACCTAACCCTAACACCCATTTACCCCTCCCATGCCCCACTCACCACTTTCAAAGATACTGCACCACGAGATTAAACACTTAACTATTTGAACTTTTGACAATCACAACCACCTGTTGTGTTTGCCAAATGAAGCAATATTCAACAAAACACACACAGTGTGTGTGTGTGTGTGTGTGTGTGTGTGTGTATGTGTGTGTGTGTGTGTGTATATATATATATATATATATATATAATATATATATATATATATGGGTTGCATACACTAGATCAAATTTTCACTAATTCGAAATAGTGCATGGAATGCTCACTGCAGCGAAAGTGCACTTATGAGAAGTTTAGTACAACGAACGGGTGTTGTACTGAACTTCCGTGCAGTACTCACAGACCTTAGGGTTAGGGCACGTGTCATAAGGGGATAGCCCGTAGGGCTATCCCCTTACCATGACCCATGCCCTAATCCTAAGGTCCATGACGACTGCAGCGTAGTGAAGGACATAGCAATGTCCTCCACTATGGTGTAATAGTTACGAAGCTTAGGGTTAGGGCATGGGTTAGGGTAAGGGGATAGCTTTACTAACTATCCCCTTACCCTAACCCATACCCTAACCCTAAGGTTCGTGACCATAGTGGAGAACATAGCTGTTTTTTTATGCCCTCCACTGTGCTGCAGTGTTTTCGGTGAAGTGCACTTTTGCAAAAATTCTCTTTCGTTAAAGTGAACTTTCGCAGAAGTGAGGCTTCCTATTACAAGTTCGAAGTAGTGAACTTTCGTTCTTGTAACAGGAATCTATATACAGAGGAGGCCCGGGGAGAAAAGCTCCAGATGAAAAACAGTACAAATACAATACCTGTCAGTACAGTGTTAACAAATGAAATGTTTTACATAAGAAATTTTTAAAAACACAAAATTCTATTTCAAGCTTGAGTACAGAACACTAAAAATGATAACACAAAGGCATGATAGCATATTACTCAAATTAGAATGTTACACTGTGAACATAGGTAGACCAGTCATGAATTTTTTAAAGTCAACAGGAAATAACTATCCACTGTGGTGCCAAATGTCCTTTGTAGATGTGGAGATATAAGAACTAAGAAGAGACAGTAATAATCTGAGAGAGGTAGTAGTAATGGGATGTAGACTGCAGAAGAGCTGCGAGTGTTGGGACAGGAGAAAGTAGAGTTAGCCAGGAGTGTGACAGGAGCAGAGCCAGTGATTAGCTAGGTAGTTATGAAGTAGTAGTCTGAGCTCATACGGGTGTGGATTTTCGGTGATGGTTTGTGAGAGAGTGTTCCAGAGTTTAGTAATTTTATTGGAATAGAGACAGTCACCATAATAGTTGTGGGAGTGGGTGACCTTTAGCATAATTTAATTGGAGGCTCTAAGGGGCCTGTAATTGTGACTAGGCTGGATAAGATTGGAGAGTGCAGGACAGTTTAAGGGCTGGTAAATCAACTTGTGGGTCATAGTAAGTTGGTTAAGAGCTAATAGGTTTGGGAGTTCAGTTTAGCTGGGAGAGTGCAGAACAGTGGTGAGACCTGTTTGGGGCATTTGTGGCAAACGTGGCAATTTTGTTATAGCAAGAGTCTAGATTTTTTTGGTCAGTCTTGCAAAGGTTAGTGAGAATATGAGATCCGTAGAGGAGGGGGGAAAGCAGGTGAGATCGGGCAACTGCGAGTCTGGTGTTGTGAGTAAGATGTGGCCTGGCTCTATACAAGGTGCCAGGCTTGATATGCATTTTTTTGATTGTCAGAGACATGTTTTTCAAAAGTTAGATTCTCATCAATAGTGACCCCTAGGACATTAGTATGAGCTGTGGGTTCAATTTTGGTAATGTCTGAGGACAGGATTGACAGGGAGGCTTGATAGGGTTTGGATTTTTTAAGTCTGAAGATTATTAATTTGGTTTTATTAGGGTTTAGGATAACTTGATATTTGGACAGGTATTTTTCTATATTTTAGAAAGATGATTGCATTACTGACTGGAGTTCTAGGGGGGAGGGGGCAGAGCATACAAGGGTGGCATCGTCAGCATACTGGACAATGGTGGCTAGACTGGTAGCAGTGTTAAGGTTGATTGTGAATAAGATAAACAGGAGAGGACCAAGTATAGAGCCTTAGGGCATGCCAACAGAGATGGGGAGAAGGGGAGAAAGAGTGTTTTCCCATATAGTGGTTTGCTGACTACTGGAAAGACAGCTGAGAAACCAGGACAGAGACGATGAGCAGAGGCCATAGGTTGAGAGTTTGAGTAGTAGCTGGTGGGAAATTGTGCCAAAGGCTTTTGACATATCAAGAAAGATGGAGGAAACAGCTTGGTCATCATTTATGAGATGCTGAATGGTGTTGGTGAAAGACATTAGAGCAGTTGAAGCACTATGTTTAGGTCTGAAACCCTGTTGTGAATTAGATAAGATATTGTTTTTACAAAGGTGGTTAAGGAGTTGTTTGTGGATGTACTTTTCTAAGAGTTTAGCTAGTGGGGAAAGGATGGCTATGGGGGCAGAAGTTGGTTAGGTCTTTGGAAGGACCACCTTTATGGGGAGGGATGATGTGGGAAATGTTTCACAGAAGTGGGACATAGTGTTCTGCAAAAGAGCGATTAATCAGTATAGATATGGGGTAGGTGATAGATGGGGCTGAGATTTTTAGAAATTCGTTTGGGTGCTGATCTGCTGCCACACAGCAGGGTGTAAGTTTAGTAAGGAGTGATTTTATGTAGCTTGTTTGAATGGAAGTAAAGGAGAAAATTGTTAGAATTATCCAGAGGTGGGGTGGGAAAAGTAAGCAGGGTATATGGTGTGTTGCCTAGTAGGGACGTCATGGAGTTTATGAAGTAGGAGTTGATTTGAGTTGCAATGGGGTGAGAGTTGTTAGTTGTTACTGGGGTTGGAGCAGGGGTGCGACCTGGGTAACGCAAGACCTTTGAAGCTAGCAACTTTCTAAGTTATGGTAGCAATATTTAAAGTTTATCCCTATGTAATGTGCCAAGAGTTTTTGTGTGTGTATGTGCGCACAACATATGTATGTGTATGGTGGCATAGATGCTCTCAAGTGTCCCTGTTTTTGAAATATGCCTTCAATTTTGGCTCATATTTTTGTCTGTTCTTCATAAGGTTTTTTTTCTGGCAACTCAATAACTGCGTATAATGACAGTTATTTGACTTCAAGGATTAATAACATTCAGGAAAAAATGTCAGTGCAAAGCCTATTCTAGGCAACTTATCTTTTTGACTCAGCTCACTGCCATCCTTGGTTTTGATCTTTTGATTCCAGTTACTTTTTTTCACCTTTCTACTTTATTCTTGAGCTAAGAGGTTGAGAGTTACAGGATGAGAGGTGTGTGTGTGTATGTGTGTGTGTAGGGGGTGGAGTTGCAAAGCAATGCATAATGTATTCTGACAGCAGTGAGAAGATACGTTCCTGTGTGGTAGTTATTTATGTATATATTCATTCATTTTATCTCAAAGTTCTGATGCGTCATACAAGTGGCTGTAACTGATATGTGGGTTATCTGTGGTGAGATGACTTTGTATGTGGGAGAGGGATTCCAGTGCATCGAAAGTAGCAAGCTAGACCCCTGTATTCGTTGGATTACTTTGTCCACACACACAGTAATGTGGATTCTTGTCTAGTACAGATGTGTTAAAAGGTTGGAAAAAAAAGGTAATAGTGTGAAAAAACAAGAAGGAAAGAAAGAATCTATCTGGATGATGTGGGGCTAAGTTGGGGGAAAAGAGGAGAAAGGTACTGGGGTGTACAGGAGACCACTGTACAACAGGGAGACCCATGGAATTCTATGGGTAGGCCTCAGTTTCACCTAAAGCTGGCCTTGTTGATTGCAGTCATTCATCTGAACTGTACATAGTCAACAGAGGCAATCTGTGGATGAAAGTGAATGACCTCTGTTGTTTCATCACAGGTAATGGTCATTGACCTGCTGTAATACAGCCCCACCCCATTCCAATTCATCCCACCCATTCAGTTGATTCCTCCTGCACCCTCCCCCCAGCTTTGAAGTCATTAGCCACTACTGGCAGAGTATCGTAGCATCATATCTGTCAGGCATTTGTTCGCAAGTATGGTCATGTGTAGCACCCAACAAAAAAGGCACTTCTCGTGTCTGTCTTTATGGGGAATCTGCCTCCGACACTCATATTTCCCCTTTCTGGATGACATTAAAACAAAGTACAAGGAGGAGAAAAAAGGAAACCCAAAGGGGACTTATCTTTAGAAGGGTTGACAGATGAATTAGCTTGATGAACGGTGTACAGACTGACACAGCTGGCCTTAGGCATAAGCCAACTAGGTGGCCGCTTAGGGCACTGCTCTAGCAGGTATGCTTTTCCAGTATTTATTTGGTGTAGGTAGACCAGGATGAGGGCAACAAGTGGTGTGGAGGGGCACTGTGGAGCCCTTTGGCCTAGGGCACCAGTTGACCTAAGGATGGGGACGGTCCTGCAGACTGAATTCAGAAGTAGCTTTTGGACTGGTGGCAAAGAAGTTCTGAGGATTAGGCTTTCATACTTCACGTAAGTACCTTACATCTTGCGCGTACAACCCACATCTGATGTACAAAGCCATAAAGGCTATCCAAGGGAGGATATACCAAATATGCAGAATACTGCAACAATGACAAGGAAGGACATAATTACAGGCTTTTGAAATAGCACTAATATTTCACTTCCTTCTCAGATCTCACCAGTACCCCAGCTCCCATCTTACCCAATCCCAGCTGAACCAATTATATGGGAAAGTCTATGTATACAGCACCCTTATAACCAGAATGAGTCCTCAATAATTACTTTCCAAGAGTGCTCTTTTCTCATCTTTTTTACTAAACCTCTTCTCTCAGAATCTTGATAAATGAATTACCATAAAAGAAAAAAAAATAACTGAAGTTTTCCATACATAGATTCATAGGTTGATACTAGGCTATCTGCCCTAGGGCATTTATAAGCCTAGCCAGAGTGTGTTTGGCTTTCGCCACCCTTTTAGATTAGTTGACTGTGCCTCTGTATAGTAGGTCACAGAAGAATAGCCCTTTTAAGTTTACTGCGCCACTGTCTAGTAGGGACACAGAAGAGATCCCAGGGGTAAACCTACGATGTCTCATCCATTCGTCAAGATTTCTCTTGAAGAGGGTCAATGAGGGGCTCTGCCTAACATGGATTGGGATTTTGTTCCAGAGTGAGGGGAGTCTCTGGGATATGAATCTGTCCCTCCAGCATGTCCTATTTATTTCTGTGCTGAGATTTAGGTCCCTGGAGCATGTAGCTCTAAGGGATTTGGATTTCCTGAGGTGGAGCATGTCCATTAATTCAGCTTTGGACATGGCTTTATACGTCAGGCACAGATCGCCTCTGAGTAGGCGGTAAGCAACTGAGTACAGCTGGAGTTTCTTTAGCCTAACTGAGTAGGGCATCTGTTTGAGTCCCTTGATCCTCTTGGTGAGGTACTTTTGGGATCTTTCCAGTTGCTGCAGGTGTCGGGTAAGGTACATCCCTATTTTGAAATAGCACTAATATTTCACTTCCTTCTCAGATCTCACCAGTACCCCAGCTCCCATCTTACCCAATCCTAGCTGAATCTCAGCACAGAAATAAATAGGACATGCTGGAGGGACAGATTCATATCCCAGAGGCTCCCCTCACTCTGGAACAAAATCCCAATCCATGTTAGGCAGAGCCCCTCATTGACCCTCTTCAAGAGAAATCTATAGTGGGAGGATGGCATAATGGTTAAGGTGTTTACCTTACAGATGCAAGCTGCAGGGTTTGGTTCTCACATGGGGTAATTGGCTAGGCTTGAAATGGCTCACAAGGGCAGTTAGCCTAGTTCTAAGCTATGAACCTATGAACCAAATGGGGCATTGTATTCAATTATGGGCCTGATAAGTGATGAGTAGAGGGGCACAATGACCTCTCTTGATCTAGATGTGAACCCTTTCGTGATAAGGTGGGCTATATAGACGGTCTTTCTAACCACTTTGGCAACGTGATTGTTGAAGGAGAGATTGCTATCTACTTGTGTCCCCAAATCCCTAATTACTTCTTCCGTACTTAATGGATTACCACCTTTGTGGTAATTTGTGGGCACTTTGTTTTTTCCAAAGGGGATGACTATGCACTTTTTGGCATTTAGTTTTAGGCCATGGCTCTGGCACCAATTATCTGTCTCTGTGAGACCCCTTTGGAAGATGCTTGTGTCAGTCGACGAGTCAATTATAGCACCCAGTTTGCAGTCATCTGCGAACTTGGTCAGCCATAGTCCTCCTGTGTTAGCCTGTACCTCTGAGAAATATATACCGAACAAGAGAGGTCCCAGGACTGACCTTGTGGGACGCCACTTGTAACTGGTTTAGAGTCAGACATGGCACCTGCAATTCTGACCATGTGGGTTCTATCCCTGAGCCAGTTTGCAATCCATCTTGTGACATAGGGGTTGATATTTAAGCTGATGAGCTTATTTATGATGCCCGAGTGGGGTATTGTGTCGAAGGCTTTTGCGAGATCCAGGTAGGCTGTGTGGACGACCTTCCCTTCATCTATGGCCTTGGTGACTGTTTCAAAGAAGTCGACCAGGTTCAAGAGGCAAGATCTGCCCTTAACAAAGCCGAACTGGGTAGGATCCAGTGTTTGGAGGTTCCCAATGTATTTGTTTATGAGTTCCATGATGATACGCTCCATAGCTTTGCAGACCAGGCTAGTCAGGCTTATAAGGCGATAGTTCCCAGGGTCCGTTGTGGCACCACCTTTGTGGAGTGGGACCACTGTTGCTGTACGCCATTAATTGGGTACATATCCTGTAGTAAGGCTGAGATTGAACAGTGATTTTATGTGAGGGTTCAGCTCTTCTTGGAGCTTGTGTAAGACACAGCCTGGGACACCGTCCGGTCCCATTGATGAGGGCAGCTCTCACCTGTGCATCTGTGATGTCAGGAAGGCTACACTCTGTTGGGATAGACAATTGCTCTTTTGGGGGGGGGGAGGTTTGCACTGAACCTGTCTGCCAGGATGTTGGCAATGTCTGTGGGTTCAGAGTATTTTTTGTCGTTTTGCACCAACTCCGAGCATATCTGGGAGTTGCCACCCAGGTTCCTGACATAACTAAAGAAGGCCTTGTGATTATCTTTAGCGTCTTGTGCAATTTTTCTTTCGAAATTGGCCTTAGATGATTTTATGAGGGATCGTAGTTTTTTGCTAGTACTGATCAGAGATGCCTTCCCTTTTTGCGATTTTACTCTATCATGTAGTAGCTTCCTCCTTCTGTTGTATAGCTTATTTATGGCTGGGGTCCATCAAGACAGGTCTCCTGCCTTTGGTAGAATGAGTCTTGGTTTTATTTGGGATAGCACGATCCATGCATTCATGTAGGTGTACATAGAATGCGTTAGTAAAGGATTCTGTGGTTTGGGCCGTATTTTCCACTGGCCCGGGGGTTTTGAAGGATTCCACCTTGGTTTTGAGAAGTGTGAAGTCTGCTTCTGAGAAGTTCTTCACCGTGATTTCATTTGCTGGGGGTGGGGACGGGATATCGATGTCCAGTGAGATTAGTTTATGGTCAGATCTTACCAAATTGGGGTATACCTATGGTATGGAACATAGATTCCCCATGTTGGTGATGATCAGGTCCAATATGTTTTCCCCTCTTGTGGGAGTGGTGCCCAGTTGTTCCATAGCATTTGAATTTATAAATTCTAGGAACAGTTGGGTGAAGGTGTTGGGGCTTGAGTAGTGCTCCCAGTCTATGTTTGAGTAGTTGAAGTCACCCAATATAATGGTGTTTGGAGAGACCTTCATATTCTCCAGTGTTCTCAGGAAAGCCAAGTGGGGTTCCTGAGTTTGGGAGGGTGGTCTGTAGCAGACTACAAACTGAAAGGCAGTTTTACCCACTGTTAGTTGTACATGGATGTTCTCCGATGCTTCGTGCAGTGCCACTAACCTGGAGGTGTGGGTATCTTTGATGAATATCGGTACTCCCCCTCCTTTTGTAGTTCGGTCTGAGTTTTGGGGCCGAAACGCATGGTATGAGGTATAACCTGGTAGTGCTGGGGTGTTCGCGGGAGCCTTGAACCAGGTTTCTGTTACTGCACAGACATCAATATTCTCCATACTGAGGAGAGCCTCGAGTGCGTGCATCTTGAGGTTTAGACTTCTGGCGTTGAGCATTGAGCAGTATTACCCTTAGTTTCTTTTTCCTTGTGTTGTTTATGGAGGTGGATTTGTCTTTTGAGCCTTGCCTAAAAAAGGCACTATGGGGGTGGCAAGAGCCTTAGCCAGTATTTGAAAGCCCAGGGGTGACAGGTGCAAGCCGTCCCTAGCGAAGCAACGTGGCTTGTCAAGCATGTCATCCCAGGCTGACAGACACTGGATCCCCTTTGAATGACACCAATACTTTAACCAATTGTTAAAATTGATCATTTTGTCCTTGTACTGTGGCATCATTCTAGGTGAGGGTAAGATGCTGCCCAAGGTCAGGGTCATACTAGCCTGGGCTACATAATATTAATCCTTGACAAAATGGGTGGTGTTTCTTTCAACCATCGTATAAACCCTCTACCAGCTTACAAGCAATAAAGCCCAACCTGTTGCAATAACACACTGAAAATATATACCTTAGTAACCTCTGTCACTCCCTACAAGGCACATGAAATTATCTATTCCAAAATAGATCAAGTTATTTCAATCCCATGAAGTGTCAATTAAATTACAGTGACTCATACTTAAGCTTCAGAATTAACAGTGAACTGATAATACGGCAGATTCCAGATCTCAAACAGCTCCGCAGTTTAACCTGTCCAAGTCTGCAACTCAAGAGCATATAGAACTGTGCCATATGTATATAAACCTCATGTAAAACTGCGCCATATGTATATAAACATAGCTGTACCACATGTATATAAACCTCCTCTAAAACTGTGCCATATCTATATAAACTCCTCTAAAGCTGTACCATATGTATTTAATCCCATCTAAAGCTGTGCTATATGTATATAATGTCCTCTAAAATTGTGACATGTATATAATCGCCTCTAAAACTGTGACATTATGTATAGAATCCCTCTAAAACTGTACCATATGCATACAATCTCCTCTAAAATACACATCACACTACATTTCCAATTATTTGCTCAAAAGATGCTCCATTCAAGACACAGTCACCAACAGGCACTCAAAAATACGTAATCAGTTCTGAAACCAACAATTTTTAGTTTTAGCCAAGCCAACACCTACTTTACCTTCAAATTTAAGGAAAAAAATAATCTGCACTCTAAATCTTAAAACCCAACCTAGTAACTATTTATTTTAATTTTCCCAGGTTCCTAATATGTCAAACAACAAGATATAATGTGGTTAGTTTCCCCCCATAAAACTTCTGAATGAATGGCATATATGCCTAAAATAAAAAGTATAATCAAGCATATTTTACTTTCACTTGTTTAACCAGGTTAGTCCCGCTCCTCTTTTCAGCAGAGACATGAGGTAGTACTTATATACCGACTAGGGGATATTCGGGTCAGGCACCAGGGAAATTGCAGTTGTGTAAGTAAACTTACCATAACAGTAGATGTTCAAATGAATGACTGTTGCAGTAGCCTTAGTTATAAGGGATGAAGACCACAGCTCAGAAGGAAAGGAAAAAGGGATATAAGTGATGAAGACCACAGCTCAGAAGGAAAGGAAAAAGGGATATAAGTGATGAAGACCACAGCTCAGAAGGAAAGGAAAAAGGGAGAAGGATCAGAGTCCAGGAGGTCCTAGAGGACAGTCCCAGCAAACCTGCTCTAGGATCAGAGTCCAGGAGGTCCTAGAGGACAGTCCCAGCAAACCTGCTCTAGGATCAGAGTCCAGGAGGTCCTAGAGGACAGTCCTAGCAAACTTACTCTAGGATCAGAGTCCAGGAGGTCATGGAGGACAGTCCTAGCAAACTTGCTCTGAATCTAGAGAAGGAATCAAGCTTGTAGTGCTCGGTACAGATATGTATAGGTGACCACGCTGCTGCCTCTTTCTAGAGTCCACCACTTTTGAAGTAGCCAGAGTCCTGTTAGAGTGGGTTCTGTGTTTGCCTGGAAGTATCTTCATGTGATGAGAAAAACAAAAGGCAACAGCATGAGACAGCCATTGAGAATTTGTCAGTTTCATAAATGGTGAGAGGAGGAGTGCAGTTACATTATTTCCTGGAGACTGCTGATCACCAGAAAGCTCAATTGTTTTATAGGTGACAGCTTGGAATCTGTGCTTATATTCTGATCCTGGTGAGAGTATGAGCAGAGTGCACTGATTCCGGACTCTTTCTGGTTGGAGAGTGAGTGTCTGTACTTAATGTACATGATTTGTTTGGTTGATATTTGAGGCATCTACCAGAAAAAGGCTACAAGCCTGCAGACCCTTACAACATCTGGAAAAAGACTGTGGATCACCAAAAAGGCCGTGGCCAGCTTCTCTTCTTGGGAGTGGTGCTAACATTTTGCTTCTGGTGAGAAAAGAAGCAAAAGAGTATTGTATCCCAACAGAGTGCAGCTGTGCTGAGAGCGGCACTAGTAGTAGCCAGGCAGTAGCCATTCGTGTGACGCGCCTCTTTTCTTCATTCTTGACAAACTCTTTATTTTCAGTAAGTACTGCTTGATTTCTTTCTAACTTTAGAACATCTGTCTAAATACTTCATCCTTAAATTTTCAGGGTCTACGTATTAGTTTTCCCTCTAGTGCTTGGCAGTTCTCTGTACAGACTCAAGACACTTTGAGTGGCATTTTTCCTTTTAAAGACTTCAGTACTTAATATATTCAGCTCACATCCAGGAATGTCTAAAGGTCAGTTCCCTGTGCTTTCTCCTGTCAACCTGAGGGGAAAAAAATGCCTTGTTTCCCACCTTTCTAAGTTAGTATAGTCCGGTTTTCAGGCTAGTGCTAAATTCAGGGCTGTATTACAAGTTTCTGAGTTGCCCATACCTTACTTGGATAGAAGGAAGTTTCTCTGTTCACTTGTGAGAGAGGGGAGCTTTGAGCAGCCTATCTGTCCCTGGAGGAGAGGTCCAGCCCAGACGTTAGTAGTTTATTGGCCATTTTGGGCTAATTTCTATTGCTTTCATTTCCCTGCTATAAAAACCGAGTTTGCATGGTCTTATGCACCGGTTAGCTAGGGTTAATTTATTCCCAGTTCCACTACGTCTCCTCTTCAGTTTTTCCCTTGAAACTAGTCTAACTCTCAACCTAAGCACTCAAAAAGCATCCTACATGCCCAGCACTTGCTCAGACCTAATAGCAAGCACTAATATATCCTGACACTTAATTGCCCAGCAAGGCAAGGCTCTTTATTCACTCCTCACAAACCAAGCGACTAAGTAGTTCTCCCTACTATTCAGGCATGACCAAAGGGCAACTTCAGGTGCACTCTCCAGTCCAGCTGGGTCTGGGTATCCTGAGGCAATGTTACAACTGCCTCATGTACACAGACAACCCTCTCCTCCTACCACAAAACACTAACATATGCGAGAGATGCAATTATATAACCAAACTGGAGGCTAAGCTGTCTCCACCCAAGACTGGAACAGACAGTTAAGAGGAGAAGGTTAACACTTGCACTACACCTCCAGCCACACATAGACCTACTAAACCAGCACTGGCAAAAATACACATAAATACACAAAATCATACTCGGAGGCTCTAAATAAAAACCTGCAAAAGCATCAGAGACCTCCAAAGCAGACACCCAAACAACCTGCACCTCTCGTCACAAACCAGACAACACATAAAACACAAAATCAGTGTGCCGCACAATCACAGCCCTTAAGGTGAAATAACATACCTAACACACTAGTGATAGGTGACTAGAGTCAGGCACACTGATGTGCCACTCACTAGGCTGGACAAGCAGAAGGTTACAGTTAGCTGCCTGTCGGGAGCCAGAATCCACCACATAACACAAGCACTCAGGTCACTCCAGAACAAGTACAAATATGACTCTGTCATTGTTCATGTTGGTGTGAATGACCTGAGACATACCTCCCTGACTACCTGAAAAGAGACATGGAAGAGCTCTCTGATCATGTAGCCCAGGCTGGTATGACCCTGAGTAGCATCCTGCCCTCACCAAGAATGATACCTCAGTATAAAGAAAAAAATGATCAATTTCAGCAATTGGCTAAGCTTCTGGCGTCATTCAAAAGGGATCCAGTGTCTGTCAGCCTGGGACGACATGCTCGACAAGCCGCGTTGCTTCGCAAGAGATGGCTTGCACCTGTCACCCCTAGGCTTTCGAATACTGGCCAAGGCTCTTGCTGCCCCCACAGTGCCTTTTTTAGGCAAGGCTCAAAAGTCAAACCCAACTCCATAAACGGCACAATTAACAAAAACTGAGGGTTACGCTACTCAACACCAGGAGTTTAAATCTCAAAATGCACACGCTCGAAGCACTCTTCAGTATGGAGAACGTCAACATCTGTGTAGTAACGGAAACCTGGTTCAAGGCTCCAGAGAGCACCCCAGCACTAACGGGCTACAACTCGTACCACACATTTCAGCCACAGAACACGGACCGAAACACAAAAGGAGGGGGTGTATCCATATTCATCAAGGATACCTACACCTTCAGGTTAGCGGCGGAGCATACCTCTGTGATCATCCATGTGCAACTAACATCGGGCAAATCTGCAATGCAAACTGTGGCCTGCTACAGATCACCCTCCGTGACCCAGGACCACCACTCCACCTTTCTGGAGACACTGGAAAACATGAAGGTCCTACCAAACACCCTGATATTGGGCAATTTCAATTACCCTACCATTAAATGGGAAAACTACTCGAGTGCAAACTCCCAGGCCCAGCGCTTCCTGGAATTCATCAACTCAAACGCCCTGGATCAGCTGGTAAACTCCCCTACCAGAGGAAAAATATATTGGACCTGGTCATCACAAACGGGCAACAGGTGTTCCACACCGGCGGTCAACCCATCACTGATTAGATCAGACCACAAACTAATCACTCTGAATGTCCACACTTCACCACAACTACCAACTAAGGAAACCACAGTAAAAAAACTTTTCTAAAGCAAACTTCACCTTACTTAAGGCAGAGGTGGTAAGTTTCACAGCCCCCACGCTAAAGGATAATGCTGCCCAAGATGCAGAAACCTTTACAAATGCACTCTATGAGCACCTACAAGGATGCATGGATCATGTCATCCCTAGCAAAACCAAGACCCACTCCTCTAAGAGAAGGAAACCAGTCTGGTGGACCCCTGCAATAAACAGGCTATACAATAGGAGGAGGAAACTAGTGTAGGAAAAAAGAAAATCCCAAGAAGGAAAGACATCCCTGATCAGTATCAGTAAGAAACTAAGGTCGCTCATAAAATCATCCAAGGCTAACTTCGAAAGAAAAATAGCCAAGGATTCAAAAGATAACCACGAAGCCTTCTTTAGCTATGTTAAGAATCTAAATGGCAACTCGTAGATATGCACTGAACTAGTGCAAAATAGCACAAAATATACTGAACCTACTGATATTGCCAATATCCTGGCAGATAGATTCAGTGCAAACTTCACCCCCCCACCCCACCCCCAAAAGGGCCCACAACAATACCGGAAAAGTGTAGTGTCCCACAAATTACAGATGCACAGGTGAAAATAGCCCTTTCAAAAGCCAAAAACACAGCGTCAATGGGGCCAGATGGTGTCCCAGGCTGCATCTTGCACGAACTACAGAACGAACTAACCCCCCCCCACCTAAACACGCTGTTCAACCTCAGCCTTTCCACAGGCTACATGCCCAAAGAATGGCGCACAGCAACGGTTATTCCACTCCACAAAGGAGGGGCCACAACTGACCCTGGCAACTACCGCCCCATAAGCCTGACTAGCCTGGTCTGCAAGGCTATGGAGCGCATCATCATGGAACTCATTAACAAAGACATTGGGAACCTCCAAACACTTGAACTGACCCAGCTCGGCTTTGTTAAGGGCAGATCATGCCTACTAAACCTGGTTGACTTCCTCGAAACAGTCACCAAGGCCACAGACGAGGGAAAGGTTGTTCACACAGCCTACCTTGACTTCGCCAAGGCTTTCAACACCATTCCCCACTTGGGTATTACAGAAAAACTCACCAGCCTGAACATAAACCCCTACGTTACAAGATGGGTTGCCAACTGGCTTACAGACAGAACTCGTACGGTAAGAATAGCTGGCTCCAGGTCCGATTCTAAACCAGTCACAAATGGTGTCCCGCAAGGCTCGGTCCTGGGACTCCTACTGTTCGGCATATACTTCGCAGACGTACAGGCAAACACAGGAGGACTATGGCTAACCAAGTTCGCCGATGACTGCAAACTGGGAGCCATAATAGACACTCTGGATGATACGGACATCCTCCAAAAGGGCCTTACTGAGACGGACACCTGATGTCAAAGTCATGGCCTCAAGCTAAATGCCAAAAAATGCATAGTCATCCCATTTGGGAAAAACAAAACACCCACGAATTACCACATAGGTGGCAGCCCCCTTAATACAGAAAAGGTAATAAGAGATCTGGGGACCCAGGTAGATAGCAATCTCTCCTTTGACAATCATATTGCCAAAGTAGTTAGGAAATCCTTCTATGTGGCCCATCTAATTACTAAAGGGTTCACATCTGGAAATAAAGAGGTTATAGTGCCCCTCTACTTGTCACTCATCAGACCCATCATAGAGTACAATGCCCCATTTGGGATGTACCTCACAAGACACTTCCAACAGCTGGAGAAACCACAAAAGTACCTCACCAAGAGGATTACTGGCCTCAAACATATGTCCTATGCAGCCCGACTGAAAAAACTCTGGCTGTACTCAGTGGCATATCGCTTACTCAGAGATGATCTCTGCCTGACTTACAAAGCCATATCCAACTCAGAATTGATGGACACGATCCACCTAAAGAAATCCAAGTCACTGCGAGACACGCGCTCTAGTGAGCTAAACCTCGAAACAACAATACATAGAACATGCTGGAGGGATAGATTCCTGTCACAGAGACTCCCCATGCTTTGGAACAAAATTCCAAACTACATTAGGCAGAACCCCTCACTAACACTCAAGAGAAACCTTGATGAGTGGATGTGTAACAGAAAATACACCCCTGGAATCACTTCATTGGCTCTGCTTGACAGAGGAATCTGGATCAGTTAATTAATCAATGGGATGGCAAACGCCGACACACTATGGCTAGGCTTATAAATGCCCTTGGGCAGATAGCCTAGTACCTACCTCTGAACCTGGGCATCCTGAGGCAATGTAGCAACTGCCTCACATACTCAGACAACCCTCTCATCTTATGTTCCAACACTATGACTTGAGAGATGCACATACACAGCCAAACTGGAAGTCAAGCACTCTCCAGCCAAAACTGGATTAGCCAGTCAAGAGGAGAAGGTTAACACCTGCACCACACCACATTCAACACATAGCCCTTCAGGAGTTACACCACCACAACCCTCACATAGTAACACAAAACACACACCTACTTTCATGGAGGACCTCAATAAAAATCTGCCCAAACAGAGACTTCCGAGGCAAAAACGCAAGCCACCACCACATCCCAGTACAAACCATGAGAAACATAGCTCACAAACTGTGTGCCACTCAACCAAACCCATAAGGCAAAACAACTTACCCAATATACTAGTCATAGGTGACTCAATAGTAAGGCACACTGATGTCCCACTCACTAGGGTGAATAAGGAGAAAGTTAGGGTTGGCTGCCTGTCGGGTGCCAGTATCCGAAAAGAGACATAGAGGAGCTGTCAGATCTTGTAGCCCAGGCAGGTATGACCCTAGCTCTGAGTAGCATCCTACTGTCACCCAGAATGATACCACAGTACAGGCAGAAAATGACAGACAAACAATTGGCTAAGCTTCTGGTGTCATTCTAAGGGGATCCAGTATCTGTATGCCTGGGGATGACATGATCAACAGACCTCGATGCTTCGCCAGAGATGGCCCTGCACTTTGTCACTCCAGGGATTCCGGACACTGGCCAAGGCTCTTGCCACCCGTATAGTGCCTTTTTTAGGCAATGTACTGAAGACAAAATTACCGCCATAACAGCTACAAGCAAATGAAATCTGAGGGTTATGCTACTCAACGTTAGAAGTCTAAACCTCAAAATGCACTCGCTCGAAGCACTCCTTAAAATGGAGATCATCATCATCTGTGCAGTGACCAAGACCTGGTTCAAGGCTCCAGAGAGCACCCCAGCACTACTAGGCTATAAGTTTTACCACACCTTTCAGCCCCTAAATCTGGACAGAAGCGCTATGGGCGGTGGTGTCTCCATGTTTATAATGGATATGCACACTTCCAAACTAGAAGACCAACATAACGCATCAGAGATACTTCAGGTACAACTAACACTGGGTAAAACTGCAATCCAGGTTGTAGCCTGCTATAGATCCCCCACCATGTCCCAAGACTCCCACTCCACATTCCTAAACACACTGGAAAATATTAGAGAACAACACAATACCCTTATACTGGGAGACTAACTACCCCTCCATTAACTGGGAAAATTACTCGTGTACCAACACACTTGCTCAACGTTTTCTGGAATTCATTAATTCCAACACCCTGGACCAACTAATTCTTACCCCCACCTGGGGTAGAAACATCCTTGACCTAGTCATTACTAACATGGGCGACCATTGCTCTACACCAGTAATCAACTCCTCCCTGGTCAGATCTGACCCCAAGCTAATCACCATGGATATCCACATCCCACCCTCATCCCCCTAAAGGAAACCACCGTACAAAACTTCTCCAAAGCCAAATTTGGGCTTTTAAAAACAGAGGCGGTTAACTTCACAACACACGTGCATGACTGCTGAATCATACACCAATGCACTGTATGAGTACATACACAAATGCATGGAATGGGCCATACCAAACAGAACCAAGATGCTCTCCCCCAAAAAAAGGAAGCCAATCTGGTGGTCCCCCACCATAAACAATCTCTACAACAGAAGAAAAAACCTGTTGCAGAAAAGGGTGAATTCCCAAGACTGGAAAAGCTCCCTTGTTAGCCTCCGCAAACAACCACAAGGCATTCTATAGTTATGTCAATAATCTACATGTTCAAAACTCAGATCTGCTCTAGGTTACAGCACAATGGCAATACATATACAGAACCAACTAACATTGCCAACATATTGGCTGACAGGTTCAGTGCAAACTTTACCCCCCTTTCACTCCCTAAAGGGCCTATCACAATATCTGAGGAATGCCAAGTCCCTATTATCAGAGCTACACAGGTAAAAAACACACTGTCCAAAGCCAAGAATACAGCTTCCATGGGACCTGATAATATCCCTGGCTGTGTTCTATATGAATTACAAAGTGCACTGGCATCACACCTGAGTAACCTGTTCAATCACAGCCTCATTTCAGGCTTTGTTCTTACCGAATGGCGCACTGCTACCGTCATCCCACTCCAGAAAGGGGAATCGACTACAGACCCTGGGAACTACCGCTCCATTAGTCTGATGAGTCTGATATGTTAAGGCTATGGAGCACATCATCATGGACCTTATAAATAAGGACATAGGGAATCTCCAAACTCTGGACCCTACACAGTTTGGGTTTGTGAAAGGTAGATCATACCTGCTAAACCTGATAGACTTCTTCAAGTCTGTCACCAGAGCTGTGGATGAGGGCAAGGTAGTTCACACAGCCTACCCAGATCTTGCCAAGGCCTTCAACACCATCCCCCCTCCTCACGAATCATAGACAGACTCACTAAACTAGGATAAACCCCTATGTCATAAGATGGGTTGCCAAATGGCCCACTGATAGAACTCACACTGTGAAAGTAGCGGACTCCAAATCTGACTACTGACCAGTTACAAGTGGTGTCCCACAGGGATCGGTCCCTAGGTCCTATCCTGTTTGGCATCTACTTCTCTGAAGTTCAAGCTAACACAAAGTGACTCTGGCTGACCAAGTTCGCAGATGATTGCAAACTGGGAGCCATTATTGATTCTCCAACTGATGTAGACATTCTACAAAAAGGCCTCACTGATGCTGACTGGTGCCAGAACCATGGCCTTAAGCTCCATGCCAAAAAGTGCACTGTCATTCCCTTTGAGAAAAATTTGGAGCCCATGAACTACCACATAGGCGGTAATGCACTAAACACTGAAGGTGTGATAAGAGACCTGGGGACACAGGTTGACAGCAATATATCCTTTCATAACCAAACTGCCACAGTAGTCAGAAAGTCCTTCTATATGGCACATCTCATTACAAAAGATTTCTCATCCAGGAAGAAAGAGGTCAATCCTTCTCTATTCGTCCCTCATTAGACCTATTACAGAATACAATGCCCCATTTGGTATATACCTCGCTAGACACCTACAACAACTTGAAATGCCACAAAAATACCTCACTAAGAGGTTCTTAGGCCTTAGACATGCCCTATATGGACAGATGCAAACTCCAGCTATACACTGTCTCTTATCGGCTACTTAGAGGTGATCTCTGCTTGACCTACAAAGCCATGTCTGACCCAGAGCTGCTAGCTAT
This sequence comes from Protopterus annectens, assembly GCF_019279795.1. Classification (NCBI taxonomy): domain Eukaryota; kingdom Metazoa; phylum Chordata; order Ceratodontiformes; family Protopteridae; genus Protopterus; species Protopterus annectens. The sequence continues at coordinate 429,851,511 of NC_056740.1, read as the reverse complement.
GCTACACCTAAAGAAAAAACAATTTCTCCATGCCACATTCTCCAGGGACCTAAACCTCATTACCATACTAAACAGAACATGCTGGAGGGACAGGTTCCTAACCCAGAGACTTCCCATACTCTGGAACAAACTTCCCAGTCACATCAAGCAGAGCATTTCATTGGCCCTCTAAGAGAAATCTTGACGAGTGGATGGGCAATAGGAAGTTCTCCCCGGGGATCACTTCAGCGGCCTTGCTTGACAAGGGCACTGGGAACTACCTTTGAGCAGCATGATGCCAGGGGAATCTTGTTGGGCTAGGCTTATATAGGCTCCAGGGCCGTTAGCCTAGGACACACCTATGAATAAGAAAGGTGAAAGGATAGTAACATACACAAGTACTGCAGAAGCAAAGGAGTCTAAGCCTTAAAAAGATTCTAGTTCTTGTCATGGCATCAACTAGAAAGTACTTCTTACTTAGCTACATATGATTTTTTAGCAGTTTTCTTTACTTCCTTTAATATCTGCTGCATATCCTCAGAAAAAAAGGGTGACTAAAATGCACTACAATTCTATCATTTTCTAGGCAGTCAACTGAAGAAGCTGAATGTTGGGGTGTATCAAATAAATACTGTACTGTATGAGTTAGTCCATTCTTTGAGGAAGCTTGTGGTAGTTGCCCTTTGCCATTCTCAAAAGAAGGGATGAAGGACAGCTGTGCAAAATCTTACCATAACAGTAGATGTGCTTCTCTTCACTGTTGCAGTATTCTTAACATGATGGATCCCCTGCCAATGGAGGCCCAACATTTGGCCGGTATACCAAAACCATTGTATGGCATAAAGGTGATGTCTGGATGTATTATCCTCAGAACTAAGAGCCCCAGGAGCAACCCAGCCCTAGGATACCAAGCATACCTCTCAACCTCTTAGTGCAAAAAATCTGGACAATGCTTAAAATAATGAGGGGACAAAGGTCCAACATAGGGACGCATTTTACATATCGCTCTTATAAACTTAGAAAGTTGACAGAATAAAAGGATTTGTGTGAACATGTATTTCTTGAAGAATTTGAAGTCTGAATCTCAAATGTACGTCATTTAATGATTTCAATGCTGGAGATTTGCAAGAAAAAAATTATGAGGAAAAGAACAAAAATAAGAGGCAAAAATCTGGACAGTTGAGCGGTATGACACCAGAGGCTAACATGCACATTCAGAGGGACAAAACAGCAGGGGAAGGAAGGAGGGAGGGAGCGAATACTTCCTTTTGGACAAGTAGGATGTCCTAGTAGTGGATTTCCTGTCTTCCTGCAGAACTCAAAGCACGTCCTCAGAAAAAAGATGCCTATAGGGAATCAAAAAGTACAGTTTTGTACCTACATACAGGTCTGTACCTACCATAAATGTAGATGTTCGAGTGTACACCCTGCTGCAGTCATCACACTTGGTTTATCCTGTCGTCAGGCGGTCCCGCAGTCAGACGGAATTCCAAAGTCTTGGTCTGGCGTCGGTTGCTGTCGCTTCTTCCCTGACGTCAGTGCGCCAGGGGTATATATAATGCATCCAACGCCATTTTCTTCAGTTTTTCTTGCCCCAGATGTCAGGTGCCCCCCAAAAGGTGGTTAGTAATTAGTACCAAATTAAGTAATTTTTGCACAAACACAAAATCCCTCCAGCTTTAAGCAAATACATCAGGAAGGTATTGTAGAGATTTAGCCAGTTAGATTAGAGGGGATGGAGGGAGGGTAACCTGGACCTCAGCAGGGTGCACACTCAAACATCTACATTTATGGTAGGTACAAAACTGTACTATGTTCATCATGTTACCCTGCTGCAGTCATCACAATTGGGTAGAATCCCAAAGTTAAGGATGGGTGGAGTTATAGAGGGTTAGAGGCTAGAAGGCCCTGCAGAACTGCAGTGGTGAAGCCAGCTCTAGTCTTAGAGTAAAGTGGTAAGTGATGGTGTTTGGTAAAGGTGTGTACTGAAGTCCAAGTTGCAGCTTCCAAAATCTCCTTGGTTGGAAACCCCCCTGAGGAAGGCTGTAGATGTAGCTGTTGCCCTGGTAGAGTGGGGCCTAATGGTAGCAGGAACTGGTTTACCATGATGGGTATAGCAAAAACGAATGCAATGTCCTATCCATTTGGAAATGGTTTGTTTTGATATAGCCTTCCCTTGTGAAGCTGTAGCATAGGATACAAAGAGCTGGTCAGATTTTCTGAAAGCCTTAGTTTTATCCAAGTAGTAACAAAGTTGCCCTTGAATGTCCAAGGAATGCAGGAGTCTTTCTCCTTTGTTCTGTGGATTTGGGAAGAAGGTGGGTAAGTGGATGGTTTGATTTAAAGCCACACTGGAAACCACCTTAGGCATGAAGGAAGGATTAGTTCGTGAGAAACTCTGTCTTGATGGAAAATGAGGAAAAGTTCCACTGCCATTAGTGCCTGCAGCTCTGAGACTCTTCTAGCTGAAGTTATTGCTAGCAGCAGGGCAGTCTTCCATGATAGAAACTGTAGATCTGCAGAGAAAGCTGGTTCAAAGGGAGGTAGCATAAGTTTTTCCAGAACAAAATTGAGGTCCCATGTTGGTGTAGGTGCTCTGCTGGGGGCTAATGTTTTTGCCCTCTGAGGAACTGCCTTAGAAGTGGATGCGAAAATAAGGGTGGATCCGTGTTGTAGTGGGCTGAAATAGCTGATGCATGGATTTTAATGGAAGAAAAAAAGTCCTTTGTGCAACATCTCAGTTAAATACTGTAGAATCTGAGGCATGTGAGGCTGAAGTGTGTTTTGGCCTTTAGCTTGGTTCCAGGCACAAAACCTTTTCCATTTGTCGAATAGGCCTTCCTGGTGCTGGGCCTCCTAGCTTCCAGAATAACATCCATAACTGCTTGGGAAAGAGGAGCTGGCTGGATGCTTAGGTGATTTGCCATGCAGCCAGATTTAAGGTTTTGAGCTGGCTGTGAAGAATCTGATTGTTTTGCTGTGTGAGCAAATGGGCAATTTGTGGTAAAATCCAAGGTGGGCCCTGGGCCATATTCCTCAATAGTGGGTACCAGTGCTGGCGTGGCCAGTCTGGGGCTATGAGTATCAGTCGTGGTCTCTCCTTTCTGACTTTCAGAAGCACCTTTGTGAGGAGAGGCAATGGAGGGAAGGCATATACTTGTCAGGTTTTTCCAACTGAATGAAAGCGCATCCACTTTCCAAGCTTGATGGTGAAGTGCCCTTGTACAAAATGTTGTTAGTTGATAGTTTTGAGGACTGGCAAACAGGTCTATGTCTGGAAGGCCCCATTTTTGAGTTATCATTGCAAATACTTGTGGATCCAGTTTCCACTCGTGGGGATCCATGATGTTTCTGCTGAGGTCGTCTGCCAATGTGTTCTTTTTTCCTGGCAGGAATTGAGCTTGTAACTGCACTTGGTAAGCCAGAGCTGTGTTCCATAAGGTCATTGCTTGCCTGCATAGAGGGTAGGAATGTGTACCCCCTTGTTTATGTACCACATTACTGTGGTGTTGTCCGTCCTTATTGTAACTTGTCCTGGATGTAATAGATTCTTGAAGGCCGTCAGAGCATTCTGTACAGCTAGCATCTCTTTTTGATTGATGTGCAGATTCCTTTGATCTGCAGTCCATATGCCTTGAACGCACTGTCCTGCCATGTGTGCCCCCTAGGCGTAGTCCGATGCATCTGTTGTCATAGTTTGCCTGGCTGGGGGCAAGGTGAAAGGCTGACCCTTGTTGAGGTGACATGCCTGTGACCACCATAAAAACTCCTGTTGTAGGCAGGGAATGAGAGATATCATTGTGTCCAAGCTGTGGCTGTGTTGAGACCATACGCTTTTTAGGTACCACTGTAACTTCCTCATATGCAGCTTTGCAAATGGTGGTAGTAGTATGCAAGATGCCATGAAGCCCAAGGCCTGCAGAATTTTTCTTGCAGGTAGTTGGGTCTTTGTTGCCATTGTTTTGAAATATTGAGTCAGTTGTATTTGTTTGTCTGGCGTCAGATAAGCCTTCTGGGCCATTGTATTCAAGCTGGCACCCAGGAATGTCAGTTTTGATTTCTTTTTGTTTACTGTGTACCCCAGGCAACTTAGAAGATGTTTTACAAAAGCCAGATGTTGTAAGAGGATGTCCTTGCTTTCTGCTTGGATGAGGCAGTTGTCCAGGTATGGGTATATTTGAATTCTTCTTTGTCTGCAGTATGCAATTACTGGTGCCAGGCATTTTGTGAAGACCGTGGGTGCAGTAGATAAGCCAAAGGGCAGTACAGAGAATTGGTAATGGGTTGAACCTGCAATGAAATGGAGGTATCTTCTGCAACTTTGTCTGATTGGGACATGCAGGTATGCCTCCTTGAGGTCCAACGTTACTAGCCATGCTTTCTTGCCCAACATGGGAAGAAGCTGCTGTAGTGTTAGCATCTTGAATTTGGGTACTTGTAAGAAGGTGTTTAGAATTGAAAGGTCCAGAATTAGTCTCCAGGCATTGTCCTTTCTGGGAACTAGAAAGAGTCTTGAGTAAAATCCTTGGCCTTGCTCTCGTGTAGGTACCAGTTGAATGGCTCTCATGTCCATGAGAGCTGTAATTTGTTTTTGTGCCTCAGCCCATTGATTTTGTGGCAGGTTTGGCATTCCTCTTTTCATTGGCAAGGTGTGAAAATGGAATCTGTATCCTCGTAAAATTATGTCTATGACCCATTTGTCCTTTGTGACAATGTGCAGTTGTCTGAAAAAAGTGCGAGTTTTCCTCCCAAGGGGGCTGCCAAGAGTGTGTTGCTTGGCCAGATGAGGTGCAAGTCATTGAGTTAGCCTTCTGGTAGTTTGGGACCTGTCTTCTCCTCCCTTCTGTATTGCAGTGTCCCATTGGCGAAGTTTGTACTGGGCTTGTGGTTGTCCTCTGCCTCTTGGACGTCTGTATTTACCCTTCTGTGGTCTGTCAGTAGCTGGAAAGGACTAATTTTTTGTTGGCCAATTTCTGCTGTAGCGAAGGGGCTGTACCTGTAGGAAATCTTTGACTGTCTGCATAGATTTTGCCTTATCCTCCATTTTCTTTAAGAATTCTTCTGCTTTAACTCCAAAAAGAACATCCTGCTGTAAGAGAGCATCTAGAAGCTTTGCTTTAACATGATCAGGCAGAGTTTGTTCTTTTAACCAAGCATGCCTACGTATAACAGACCCAGTGACAGCTGCTCTGCAGGAAGCCTCCAAAGAATCAAACCCACATTGTAAAGTATGTTTGCCCACCTGTTCAGTTGCATGCAACAGATCCTGCATTTCTTTCAATTCAGACTGTTGAGAGAGTGTGCTCATTTTTTGTTTTAACTGAGACATTAGAAATTGCTGATATTTTAGCATGTGAAATTGGCAATTTAGCGCCCTCATAGCTAGAGCTGAGGTGTAAACCTTTTTTCCCCCACCTGTCTAGTGCTCTGGAGTCCCTTTCAGAGGGTACAGGATTTTTTGCCATATAAGCCTTAGCCCCCTTTGGGACCCTGGGAGATAGTCTCTGGATCAGCAACAGGGCTTTTATAAAGGAATTTGTGGGATTCAGGTACTCTATAGTATCTGTCTGGTTTGGCTGGAGCAGGAGGCAGAGAATCTGGGTTCAAACTGGATTCTAAGTAAACATCATCCACAATGTCTAAAACTGGGGGATGGCAAGTGGTCTGTGCTGGGGGGAGTAAAAGAAACTCTCTGAGCCTTTTCTTTGAGTCAGAGTAGTCCTGACCTTCCCAGTGAAAATGTTCCCTCAGAGTGTAAAGTTTCCCCAAAGGAGTAGTCTTCAGGGGGAGAAGCTGAGGGAATAGAATCCTCAGTATCAGAATCTTCATAAGGGGAGAAGGAGTAATCTTGGTCCTCAGAGGAGCCTGAGGAAATCGACACTTGTTCAGAGGAGGCATAATCTTCCTCTTGTCTAGGCCTTTTGTCGGGTGGGGGTTGGGAACCCCTGATTAAAGAGATCAAATCTTCAGCCATTTTGAGCATCTGTTTCTTAGGCATGGGGCCTTGAACTGGAGACTGAAGTGCAGTCTTTTTAGGTTTAATAGGAGTCTTAGGATAAGTTTTTATGGTGATCGTCGTCGGTCTGAAGACGCCTTCAGAAACCAAAGGTGTTTCTGCAGCACCGACATATTTTTCAGCAATGTCGTCGGTAGGGGCTAAACAAAATGGCTGCGTTGGCCTAGTACTTTCCGCCAAAAGTTCCGAAGCGGTCTCGGGTTCCAGATCTGTGGTAGTCAGGGGCTGCGTCAGAGCCTCACTGAAGACCGGTGAACCGGAGACCGGACCAGCCGAGGCCTCGGAGTCTGGCTTGGGTCTAGGCAGCCTGTCCTTATCCTTGCGTTTTTTGTGCATGCCAGTAGTCGGTTGCTCCGACGGCATAGTGTAGTTAAATTTTCTACCGAAGTAATGTGCGAAATCAAAGCGTCTTTTTATAGTACACTTATTAAACCTAGAACAAAAATGACAACCAGTGACGTCGTGGTCTGGGCCTAGGCAAGGCATGCAGTAAGAATGAAAATCCTTATGAGGTATTTGCTTCCCACAAGAAATACAATGGTTAACTTTTTCTGACATCGGTCTGAGGCAAGAAAAGTTTCCCCAATGGCGTACTTAGCTTTATTGAAGACTTCAGATCTGAAATTCGACTTCGAAAATCTCAGGAGTCGGCCGACCGGCACTTGCAAACTGCTTCTGCTTCGGGCACCGCGTGGCAAGAAAGACTGAAGAAAATGGCGTCGGATGCATTATATATACCCCTGGCACACTGACGTCAGGGAAGAAGCGACAGCAACCGACGCCGGACCAAGACTTTGGAATTCCGGCCGACTGCGGGACCACCTGACGACAGGATAACCCAAGTGTGATGACTGCAGCAGGGTAACACGATGAACATCTAATTTGTGTGTGGGTACATAGTTTTCTGTTATAGCCTCCTTTTAGTGTTCAGTAATTTTATACCCCCCAAACTGAAACTGCCCCAGAATGTTCCACAACACTGAGATGCCCTTTTCTGGTTTTATCTCTTACAAAATTATATATTCTGCAAATAAAGCCAACTTTTCTTGCTTACTACATCAACTGTATCGTTGAATTTTTGAGTCGCTTTTTTTTCATTGCCAATGGCTCTAAATATAATGCAAACAACAAAGGGGAAAGACAATACCCCTGCTTGTCACCTCTGTTCAGACACAACTTATCAGAGAGGAACTCTTCCATTTTCAGTTCGTGTCTCTGAACCCTCATATATCATCTTAAGATTATTATTATATCAGGGAATGCCAATGCTTCCATTACCCTTTTCATAAAATCCCAGTTTCTCTGTCGAATGCTTTCTCTGCATCAAGAGCCATTAACAGCAGCTGTATTTATTTACATTCTGTATCCTTCTGGATCATCAGTTTTATTAATGTTATCACGTTCGTCTCCCCTCCACAAAACCAAGCTGATCCATATCTATCAATTTTGGCAACACATTTGTCATTTTTTTAGCTAGTATAGACAAATACTTTATAACCATGGTTTAAAACTGAGGTAGGTCTATATGAAGCTGGGTCTATTGGGTCCTTACAATCTTTAGGTATTACAGCCACCATAGCTTTCTTCCAAGATGATGGTGCTTACCCTCCTTTTAAAATGCTATTACAAAAACCTTCCAGACCTTTATCACTTTCTTCCCTCTTAACTTCTAAACTTCCAAAGGAATACCATCTATTCCTGGATACTTTCCTGTAGATTGATTGTACGTCACCATTTTTATTTCATCTCCTCCTGTCTTAACTAATCGTTGAGCCTCATCTAACCTTGGCATACTCAAGTCTTTATTTTTTATTTATTTTACATTTGTTCACTGGGAAAGTCCGACTTGGAACGAAGCCAATTTTCAGCGGAGGCCCAGGGAGAAACACTCCAGTTGCAGGTCTTTGAAATGTGGGCGGAAACCCACAAGAATGCAGGGAGGACATGCAGACTCCGCACAGAAGGCACCCCCAGCTGAGAATTGAACCGGAGAACCTCTTGCTGTGAGCCGACAACACTATGGCTGCACCATTGTGTCGTCAACCATAAATACTTTCATTTTTGACCATTCTCGACTTCCTCATTTCTCTGCTTTATACAAATTTTCTTATTTCCAAAATCTTTCTAATACCTCTACAGGATCAATTTTCTTTATTATAGGTTGAGTTCAGCAACAACCCTTTCTATTTCCTGGTGCCCAAGATGTTGTGCTAAAAGATTTTGTGCTCTGGAGTTATCATCAAAAACAGTTGCTTAACATCAATCTGTTTAAACTAATGAATATTAGCCAGATCTCCCTTATTTTCTGTTTAACCCTCTGAAGTTATACCTCTTCTTGTTGTGAGATTCCTCTTTTTAAGCAATATTTTAACCTTTGTGAGCCCCTCTAAATAACTCATTACTTCTTCAACATATCACTTTCTTTTATTACTACCCTATTTTTAAACTCCACTTTCATTTTATCCCACTCACTAGTTATAACTTGAGGACATTTCTATCTTCTCTAATAACTCTCTAATAATTTCCACTACCCATTCCTTAAATTCCTCTCTTTTTAACAACTACTGGGAGAAAGTGCCAGTGTCTTGTTTTTACTTTATTACCAAGAATTTTCATCTGAGCTTTTATTGGTGCATGCTCTGAAATAGTTATTGGATGCATGTCGAGGCTTTCAATTAAATGCACATGTTCCTGTGAAATATAATTTCACAGGAGCATGTGCATTTAATAGCCCAGTTTTTTTAATAGCATGTAATAGCCCCGTTATTGTACCTTGTGGAATAATATGTAAATGCTTTCCAAGTTCCTATTCCTGAATTCAAGTCAACCATACTGAATATTTTCATTAACGTCTTCAGAAATATTCCCTCTTTTATTATATTTTCACTTTTAGGTCCCCCAAATACATCCTCACAGTCGCAAATCAAGTTTCAGTCCTCACATATAAGTAATGTTCCCTCCTGAAAGCCGATTTCTCCTAAACGTTTCTTAAGATCCATAATAGGAGCTTTAGATGGAATATAAATACATACCAGCTTAATTCTCTTCTCTTGCCATCAGCCCGTTACTGCCACAAATCTGCCGTTATCTTTTTTCTTTTACATTACTGAAGCTCCTCTAGCAATAATATAACAAAACTCCCCCTTCTCCTTTGTCCCCAACATTCTGCTAAAAGTCCATCTTGAAATCCTTGCTTTACCACATTCACATGCTCATGTCTTTCCAAATGTGACTCCTGCAGCACTGCTGTTTGCTCTCTGCATTTCAGTACTCTCAACCTTCTGTCTATACCTGTAAGGCCATTCATATTAGAAAAAAAAAACACAGATAGTATAGCCATTATGTAAGTTGTTACTGTTCCAATCTATTATATGTGACAGTTTTTTAAATGTGCATTTTTAGCTTTGTGTTATATGCACACACTAATATTTGGTGGGCTGACATTTTATACAGTTGTTTCTTGTCATCTTCACTTATACCTATATCACATTTTTCAAGACTTTTTATTTTAACAAACAGAAAAAAAAACACCCAGACCCTATTAACTTAAAAAAAAAATACAAAACTATGTACATCTTCAAATAATATTTGTCTTCATGATAGGAAGAGCTGCCCCAAATTGACAGGTGCACCCACAAGCATTACCTAACCTAAAACTAAGGCTACCCATGCTAAAGAGAATGTTACAGCCTGTGATCCCACGTACACAGATTGCTGCCTGCTTTTTTTTATCCCTATTCCCTCCCAGATGTGAAAAAAATGCTTGTATGCTTTCAGAGGACATTAAAGTTTAACCTTAAGAAAAAGTACACTTGCTGTCTTTAAATGAAACTAATTTTATACATTGTTCTAGTAAATGCATCGAAGTACTATGGCTGCTAGGAAGCTACTATAATTCACTTCCAATAATTTCAAACAATTTTTTACTCAACTGTTTGCCCCGCACTTTTAAATTTTGCATTTCCCACAGGAAACGGTGCTTATAACTCTCAAGATTAACTGCATGCACCTGGAGTCAGTTCATCTCCATGGAAACATAAAAGAATGTACAACTACACTGAACATTTACTTGCGAACGGAAGAAAAAAACAAGCTAATATTCTTGCATATGCAAGAGACTAGCACTTCTCATGGCATTCATAATGCTTTATTTTTCAAGCCTACTTGCTTACAGAAAATACTTGTTTTTAGATTAAGCCAAATGGCATTAATTCAGACATTCACTTATGCAAAATAAGAGAAAATATCTCAACTCTACAGATAATACAATCAGTGCACTTTCTACACTGCATCCCCCCCACAGCACAGGATTACAGCATAAACTTAAAACATGCACTTGCCTAGCCTTTCTTCTCTTTTTACACTGTAATGTCTATACTTCGTAAAACCAAAATAAGGTACTGGTCTCCTTTAATATCTTTAACTCACAGAACAATCACTGAAAAAACCCACTCTCACCCCCACTTTTAGACCCTGTCAACATACTACACAAATCTGCTTTACTATATAACATGCAGTTTATAGAATCATATGAATTTACTAGTCTAATGGCCCTATGACCCTTACAAGGCTAGAAAAGTTCTACCCTTACTTCAACAATAAGCACCTACTGCCCCTGTCCAAGAGGGGCACAGGTGGAACCTCCAGGGTGAATTTACTGTTACCCATCCAATTGTCCAGACTGCATTTGAAGAGGGCCAATGAAGTGTTTTTTTTTAACATGAAGTGGGAGTCTGTTCCAAAGGTGTGGTACCCTCTGGGGGACATATCTGTCCCTCCTGCAGGTTCTATTAATGTCACACACCAGGTTAAGGTCTTTAGAGTGAGTAAATTGTGTACCATTTGACTTACGGGGATGCAGCATTTCTAATAAAGCAGGGTGAGAGATTGCCTTGTGTGGAAGGCACAGATCGCTTCTGAGTAGTCTGTAGAAACAGAATAAAGTGACAGTGATTTCAGATGATCTCACATGGGACAGATGCTGTAGACCTTGAATTTTTCTTGTGAGGAACCTGTGCGGTCTCTCCAATTGCTGCAGGTGCTTGGAAAGGTACATACCAAAAGGAGCATTGTACTTAGTTATTGGCCTGATGAGGGAAGAGTATAGGGAGTTTATGGAGACAATGCCCTTACTTATGATATGAGCTATATAGAATGCCCTTCTTAACACTGTGGAGATATAGTGGTCAAAGGTAAGGTTGCTGTCAACTTGTGTGTCCAGGTCTTTCACCACTGAGTGCATATTTAAGGTGTTGCTACTGTTGTGGTAGTTAGGAACATCATCCTTACCAAAAGGAACAACAATACATTTTTTTGCATTGAGTTTAAGGCCATGACTTTGGCACCAATCATTTGTTTGTGTAAGACCCTCTTGTAGGATTTTGATATCATCATTTGGAGATACTATGACCACTCCCAGTTTGCAGTCATCAGCACACTAGGTCAGCCACAGACCTTTAGTTCTTGCTTGGACTTTGGAGAAATAGTTTCCAAACAGTAGAGGTCCCAGGACTGATCACTGTGGAACATCACTGGTTACAGGTCTGCTGTTGGAGGTAGATTCCCCTATTTTGACTAGATGGGTTCTATCAATGAGACAGTTCACGACCCATCTAACGATATAAGGGTCAATGCCTAGCTGGGTGAGTTTGTCAATGATGCCTGAGTGGGGATAGTGTCAAACACCTTGGCTAAGTATAGGTAGGCTGTATGCACAAATTTCCCCTTGTCCAGGGCCTTGGTGACCATCTCAAAGAAGTCCACCAGGTTTAAGAGGCATGATCTCCCTTTGACAAATCTAGACTGAGTAGGGTCAAGTGCTTGGAGATTACCTGTATCTTTGTCGATAACGTCCATGATGATTCTCTCCATAGCCTTGCAGATAAGGCTAGTATGTCTGTAGTTTCTGGGGTCAGTGGAATCACCACCTCTGTGCAAGGGAATAACAGTGGCCTTTTTCCATTCAGCTTTATGTCATGAAATGTTTTATAAACATACTGTTAAGAACAAAAGCTGTTTTGCCTATAGTTATTTCTTTTTCCCCTTTCAGTGTCTGCCCTTCAAAACAATAATGACATGATGTGGGGTACATACTTTATAGTCCACTCACAAGTTAAACAAAGCCAATAAAAGTCCAATTTTTCTTAGCCACCTTTTTCTTGCAAAGACATACTTCACAAATATGACTGATGCTTTACAATTTCACATTTTTCACTAATTTCAGTCTTGCTGGCCTTATTCCTACTCATCTCCACCTCCTAACACCAGATTCTGGTTCAAGTGCAAGGCACCCCTTCTAGTCAACTGTTGTGTTTTTTTTTTCTGTCTCTGTGCTCCCCCTTCTGCTTGGCGGCTCACTTTTTGGTGGACAAATTTGTATTTCCTAATCAGCTGGTTCTGCATCAAAACATGCCTTTGATCTTCCAGGAAAAATATTGTGAATACAGCTGGATACAGCAGCTTAAATCTCATAACTACCTCTTGACATCCCCTGATTGCTGGGATAAATTTGCTTCTCTTCCACCTGACGTACAGAGAATAATCATTTTCCACAAACACTCCATCTCCAATTTTAATACTTTGCCCTTCTGCCAGAGTTTTATCAGGATCAGTTCTTTCGGCTGGTATGACTGCATCTTTACTAATTCAGGTCACGGCCAGGTTTGGAGCATACAGTTGATGTATCCTTTCAATTAAGAAATCCTGCTGTGGAATACCAGTGCAGTTGCTTAGTTGTATTTTTACAAAATTAATACTGTCCAATCCTTCCAGCTTCTCTGGTACAACATAAAATCTCGGGTTTTAATTGTGCACTCTGTCCTCTAATTATATCATTTTTTTGCAACAGCTCTTCTTGAGGTGTCTCAATCATCCTGCCTTTTTTCATTTCAACCTCTGATTTTTGAGTTTTTATTAGTTCATTGGTTCATAGATTAGTACTGGGCTAACTGCCCTTTTGGGCCATTTGAAGCCTAGCTAGTTACCCCATGTGAGAATCAAACCCTGCACCTTGTGTCTTTAAGGTAAACACCTTAAACATTATGCTATCCTCCCACCCCTGAATAGTTACTAGTTATCTAATAGTTGATCTGAATAGCTACTTATAACCTCTTCTATTTTTCCAGCCTTTAGTTATTTGAGCTGATATACTTCTACAGTGTTGCATATATTTTAATCAGCTTTGAGTAAATCTGATTACTTTTTTCTTCTAAATTATTGGAAGCCTTCTCTTGTACCAAAGCTGGAGCATGAACTGCTTTTTGCTGCCCAGCTGCAGGATTATTCTCAGTCAGCATTTTCTCTTCACCTTTTCTCATTTATTTTCTTTCTTATTTTCTTCTTTGCTGGCATCGGGGCAGTGTACTCACCAGCCAGTCGCTGAATTTTACTCAAGTTAGAAGAATTGCAGGCTCATTTTTCAGTTGCTTTTTTCACACTAACAGAGTTGCAATTAAACTGCTGATCAGTGTGCAGCCATCTTGGAAGACCCAGTTAAACTGCCCTCTTGATCACCAGATCTGCAAAGTCCCACTCCATGTCCTACATAAAATGATGAATGACCTTTGCATTTCCAGATCTTTTTTGATGAAAGCCACTGTTATATTAAATCATAACGTTTGAGTTATATCCCTCCCACCACATTTTTTATCAGCAGCCCCTTTGTCCTTGTAAAGAAATAGGACAACCTCACACCAGCAATTCAAGCAGCCTTGGTTGGTGAGTGAAGGAGTCGTACATATTGCCAGTGACAGCAATGAGAAAAACTGCTGAAAGCTAACAACAATGCTGCCTATAGACAAGTGCATCATATACCAACCAAGGCTCTATTAAATTAGATAGAAACAAGTGAAGAAATAGGGGTACATCAGACACTCCCACTGCTACTCCATAAACATACAGAACTCCTTTCTTCACATCATGTTGGACAATCTAAAAGTTCATCCTGTTTGCAACCTGAAAGGTCGTCTGGGCAAAGAGCAAAGAATGGTGGCATGCGGTTGAGAATTTACAGACTCCAATAAGGGCATAACCAAACTAAGTTATAATAGTACAGGAACAGGGATTTTCATGATGATTGCAAAGGGTACAGTAACAGTTTCACAAACCACTAACTTAACCAGCATTACACTAAGTGGTAATATATGGTCTCTGCAGATATACTACACAAGACAAAGTCCATAAACCAAAAGTGATGCACACTGAATGGCACACCTACAAAAACATGCTGATGCAGTAAACTTTAGACATTTACTTACCTGCAGTTCTGTCCCCAAATTCAGAATAAAAGTCTTTTTCCACTGGCTCTGGTGAAGGTGTTCTTGCTAACAATGACAGTACAGCCATCAGCTGCTGTATGAAGGCATGGGTGCTGTAGCTGTCCCTGGTTAGGCAGGTGACAATGTGGTCTGCAGAGGGACCTAAACAACCAAGCAAGAAATGGTAACCTGAATTACAAATGTCGTCTAATGTTTCTATTAACTGTCTATGCTTCCAGCTATTTCTGCATTTGTATGCCCTTCTAACCATTATACAATTACCATATATCAGTATATTGTCTGTTCTACCACTGCTTATGTCCGACACCAAGTCCAACTATGTTTTCAGGGCAATCTAACATGGTATTTAATCTACAAAATTAATCAAATAGGCACTGCCAAATAATGACACAGACGTGATTATGGAAGTGAAGAAAAGTCCGCTTAGGAGACTGTACAATCAAGAATAGGGGACTCAATTCAACAAAATGTGGAAAAGTTTCACATAAAAGAAATGTAGAGACCCCTATGAAAAACAGGGCAGTAGTTAGCAAAAAAAAAAAAAAAACATAACTTCTCTATAAGCTAGGAACATGGGCCAGTGGCATATGGAAATAGTGGTAGTTATCTACTGATAAAATACAAGAGATACGTAAATATTCAATGCAAGCTGAAGTCCACAAACACACAGTGATACAAACATAACAAAGATGGCATTCATTAGCTTTAACTGTTTATTTTATTTACATTTGATCACTGGGATAGAACAATGATCAAGCATGACCAAGTGCAGGTTCAGTATGGGTTACAATAAACAATGAAACAAAATAGACGTACGACAACACAAACAAGACAACATAAAAAGAAAATACAGTACAATGCAAGATAACCACAGGTACAGCAATGAGTTCTTGTACAGTATCATAAATTCACTAGGATAGCAATGGATTTGATCAAAAAGCTGCGGCATAATCGGATATAAATATCTATGATGCTACTGTGGCACAATAGCTCACTAACACAAAGATAACAAGTAAAGGGGGCAATAACAGGTAAATATAGGGACGTCCAATGTTAATGGAGAAAAAGTTATGTTCCCAAAGCTGGTGCCAACGGGACTACCTTAACAGAATACATCAAAACTACACCTATAATCTTTTCATAAGTAACACACAAATCAATGAATAAGAACTCTCAAAAGTCCAACTGTATGATTACATAGACTCATTTTGATGTTATCAAAACTGAACCTTGCACCAAAAATGTGAAAAATAACTCAACAGTGACATGTTGCACAGTATAACAATGTAAAATATGAGCAAACATACTGTTTTTAGAAATCATTTTACAGTAAGTCTGTGTTCTGAGTCATGGATCAGAATACATTTTTTTTAATTAGATTATGAAGAGAAATCTCAGAAAAGATATTGTACCCAAAGAACTTAATCCAAGACATTAAATACATTGCTTCCATACTTTTAACTGTAGCTGGAAGGAATGAAGCTAAAGGTTGATTATGAGGATATATGAGGGATTGGAGGTGAAAATTAAAGTGGCTGGGGTCCTGTCTGATAATCTCTGCTTGAGCAGACGAATTAGGCAGGGCTGTCCTCTCTCTCTTTTGATATTTGCATTACATTTAAAATTGGCAAAGAAAAGCTCGAAACCTCCTATAATAATAATTGCACGTTTTGCAGCAAATCAAAACTATAAATCCCATCACTGCATCTCATTAAAACAAATGGACTGGTTAGAACTACCTCACCATCTTGTACTCTTCTCAACTCTCCATTATTCACTCTCTCCTTTGCTTGCCTTCTTCCTGCCCAACACTTGCTCCACTCATTTCTTATTCCTCTCCCTCCAGACACCTTAGAAGCTCTAATCAAAACTTACTCCAAATTTATAAACCCAGAACTAAAACTGGTTGTAAACTGTATAGCTATCACCCATCCATGCCCTGGAATAAACTACCTCAAGAAGTACGGTCCCTTACCAACACAAAACTATTCAAAGCAGCATTAAAAGACCACCTCAAAAATCACTGCTACTGCCACTGTACTCAGCCAACATAAAATATATACATATTTTCCCTCTTTCTCCCTCTTCAATTCTAGCATACTATTCCACTGTACATCCCTTCATTCGCTTACTCTACAAAGACTTTATTCTAAACTACTGTCTAATAAAATTGTATTGTAAAGACTGTAACTAGTTTACTTTTTCTGTTGTGATTGTACTGTATAGGCTGTTCTAGAGTTCTTATTTTTTTTCATTACTTATGCTATTGGTTAGAATAAGCTGTGGTATATTGATACTTGACTGCTGGATTTTTTACTTGTACTAAATGGAGCTTTTCTCCCCGGGTCACTGCTAAAAAAGGGCAACTGCCCAGCCAGTCGAACCCGGTCAACAAATGTAAAATAAATAAATAAAATAAGGGACTCAGAAATTCGAAGATATAATTGGTACGGTAGTCAAGAAAAACTGGCTCTGTTTATAGACGACATTATCTTATATCTGACAAAACCAGAAAGGGACATTACAGTGCTGTGGAACCTACTGAGACAGTTTCATATCTTTTTGATACACAAAATAAATGAACCTAAAACAAAGGCAATAGCGGTAATTTATGTACCTACACACAAATTGGTTCAGCAATATCTATAGTTACGCAGACATGATAAATGAAGTATTTAAAAATGATTCCAGTGTGGCAGCTAAGGATATGTAGGAAGAGAGTGAACAAAAGATAAAACAAAAACTGACAAAATGGAAGTTCTGTCACATGGACATCGATAGTAACATACAAGCAGTTAAAATCATTTCAGTCCCTTTAATCTTATACACAGGTCAGGCGTACTTTTTTCAACCAGAGGAGAAATTGTGGATAGCAAGTATCTGGGAGAGGAAGAGGGCAACAGTCAAGTGGGATAAGCTTATTCTTCCAATAGAACAGGGCAGACTGGGATTACCCCTATCTGAAGGGGTATTTCAGAGCAACACAGTTAAGGCTCCTATACACAGCACAAACAGAAAACTATAATTCAAAGTGGAAAGAGATGATAATGAAACAGGGGGGAAGCTCAAGAAAGAGAGAGAGACAGACAGAGATTTTGGATGTAGACCTTTAAGGAAAATAACAATAATCATACAAAATATTACATTCATAAAGTAGCAGAAAGTACTCTAAGATCTAAGCACGGGAATGGAGAAATGAGATTCTGCCAATAGGGATGACTGCAATTAGGGATACAGACAGCAGGCAAGAGGGGCTGGAATTTATTGGAAAAAAACTGGCAAAGGAACCAAGGTACTGGAAGCAAATAACTAGCGAGGGATAGGTAATAGAACGGGAAGAAGCTAAGAACTTATTTGGACTGTAGGTCAGAGATTGCCTTCCCTGTCAAGGATTGATATAAGAGTATAGGCAAAGAGAAAGAAATAAGGGGGTCCCTATATGAAAGACCAGCACTGATATAGTTTAGTAGAGTCTAGAGCACAAGCTGCCATTAAAAAAGGAATAATTAGTAGAGCATATAAAATATTGCATGATAACTATAAGAATCAATCAGAGGAGGTTGGAAAGGATTGGGAAGTTAAATTAGATAAGCAATTCACAAAGAAACAATGGGATATATTTATGTCTCCCAAACATGTAACAAAGTCTAGATTTAGCATCGTTCCTTGGAAGTGTTTACATAGGTATTTTATACCCCAAGTAGATGAAGATCGTTTCCTAAGGTAGACAGCACATGGTGGTGATGTGAAGGGGAAGAAAGAGGTAATTGGGAACATTTTCTGGAAGTGTAATGAGTTGGCAGACTTTAGATTTCCTGCAGACTGCTCTGTCAGAGATGTTGAGTAAGCAAATTGGTGTCATGAAGAAAATTATTTTTTAGCTATGACACAGAATTGAATTGCCTAGACACAGTAAGGACTTGCCGAGTCTAATTATGATGGCTGCCAAAAACGCAATTACTAGAAAATGGAAATCAGAATCTAAACAAACTTTACTTGAAGTAGTGAAGATAGTAACAGAGCTAAAACAACTGGAACTGGGAATTTTAGAAAAGGGAAGGGGCAGATTACATAGGAAAAATGGGAAGTGTGGGATCAATACATGCAGAGGAGGAATGAGGTTTAAAAGGAAGGAAGGAACTGAATGAATTATGTAAAGGTTGACTGACAATGATTAGATATATTGTAAGTGATATATAATCTTTGCAGCTACAGTTGTGTCGCCATGGTTTGCAATGCATAATGTTTGCGACTGAAACAGTGTTGGCATGGTTTATTTTCATTTATATAAATATAGGATTGTCTATGTCATACATGCTAATTTAATGAAGATGTTTCTTGTTTAAAACAAAAAAATCTTGGAAAAGCCCCAGAGGAAAAAAATTGAAAAAAAAAAATCTTGTTAAGACCCCTTAATCTAGGCTTCACTCATGACGGTTTGCCACAAATTTGTTCCGATGGAATCTAGAATGCTTGTAGAGTGAGACGATACTACAAACCTGTATCCAAAGCTAACATAGCTAGTCTGCACAGGTGCTAAGGTCTGGCTCCCCCTTGCTTGTTTACTTACCACATCACTGTGCTGCTGTTTGTAATATCTTGTAGTAGTCCTGGTGACCCCAAGAATTCAGACAGATGAGTGCCTTAATAAGAACAAGCATCTCTTTTAAGTTGTGTGTCTGCCTTCATTGTCCCAGATATCATGCACCTTTGTTCCCCATGATGCTGTTTCCCAAAGTCCTAGGCTTCCCTAGTGACTAAACGCTTTGAGGCAGGAGAATTGTGCACCTTTGTTCCCCATGATGCTGCTTCCCTGGTGACTAAAAGCTTTGAGGCAGGAGGATCGTGCACCTTTGTTCCCCGTGATACTGCTTCCCAAACAAAGTCCTAGGCTTCCCTGGTAACTAAACGCTTTGAGGCAGGAGGATCGTGCACCTTTGTTCCCCGTGATACTGCTTCCCAAACAAAGTCCTAGGCTTCCCTGGTGATTAAACGCTTTAACCAGGAGGATCGTGCACCTTTGTTCCCCGTGATACTGCTTCCCAAACAAAGTCCTAGGCTTCCCTGGTGACTAAACGCTTTGAGGCAGGAGGATCGTGCACCTTTGTTCCCCATGATGCTGCTTCCCAAACAAAGTCCTAGGCTTCCCTGGTGACTAAACGCTTTGAGGCAGGAGGATCGTGCACCTTTGTTCCCCGTGATACTGCTTCCCTGGTGACTAAAAGCTTTGAGGCAGGAGGATCGTGCACCTTTGTTTCCCATGATGCTGCTTCCCAAACAAAGTCCTAGGCTTCCCTGGTGACTAAATGTTTTGAGGCAGGAGGGGGAAGAGGAGACTTGGATTCAGGGACATTTGAGGTCTCCACTAAATGGTTTCTCTTCTCACAAATCCCAGAACTACAATCTGAAAAGATAATGGGTGCTGGTGGTAGGACCACAGAGACTTTAGATACACAAGTAGTCAGTTAAAAAATGGAAGAAACTAAACCACAAAAAGCAGATTATTTTCCCTTACGAGGGAAATACAGATAAAACATTCCTCATAATTTCATAATTAGAATAAACTTTAATGTAAAAGCTTGGCAATTAAAATTCTAAAAAATTAAAGTTGCAGAAGCATACTCTTTTTTCCGAAACTCATCAATTGTTTTAGCGTCCTTATCTGAAGGGGAGGATTAAAGTTAACAAAACGCTTGGCAGTAGTTGGATTAACTAAAACTATAACTACTGTGTCAGATCTGACATTAGTGCATGAAAACTGGAAAGAATGAGGAACTTTTTACATTCTGCTTTCTTAGGTGCAGCAGACTGGCTTTTCAGGGAACTCTCAGGCTGTGACAAACACAACCTCAGTGCTAAATGTAATGGGGATATGGGTGAAGGTTCTGGAAATTACATTTTTAACAGCTCTTACTATTTTTTCAGGGAATGAGAAACAGTTCTTCCACTGAAAGCACTGGCACATTCTGGAAATAGTCTCAGAGAAAGAGAATCCCTCACAAGGAGGTTCAGTTACCATGCTCTCCTCCGAGTCTGAATCAGAAATCTGAGGGAAAAAAATCTGCATTTAGTCCTTCACATTCCTCTGCAGATTCAAGGTCTTGAATCTCTTCAGGAAGAGGGTTATAATTTTTTCTTTTACCAGAAAACACCTTATAAGAAGGGTCAATAGCCTGTACAAGACCATAACTCAAATATAATAAACTACTCTTTTCCAGTGCGACTGATGCAGGAGAAAATAAATGATTAAGTTACTGCCATTTTTTGACAGGAAAACTGGGGCAAGTAGGTTTATTAATGGCAGTAGCAGCTTCCCAAGGGATGGGCACAACATTCTGATGAAGCATCCCCTTCTCTCAAGACCAACAATGGTGGCTCTCCCTTGCCCACTGAGAGGATCCCAACAGCCGCAGAGGCAGTGGCTAACCCCTGGTCTGTAGTGGCTGCAAACCTACACCAGAGTGATCTGGGAAAAAGTTCAGTGGTCTCTGGAACCAGTTTTGGCCACAGCAGAGTAACTCACCTGTGGATGAGACAAATTGCTAGCCTGCTGTGGTAGCAAAGGCTGTCTAGTTAACTTTCTTTTTCTGGTACGAACCACCACCAACTGCAGGACAAGTAGTTTGTTCAACGGTCAAGCTAGAAATGGTCTCTCTTTCCTGGGGAAACTAAGCAGTAAAAGGTGGTAAACCTACTTTTTTTTCCAAGTCCTCCTCATACAGCAGTAATTTCCTAAACTCTTCCTCTTCCTCCTCCTCTCACAGCCTACCAATAACTACTATTACCCCTTTGTCTATTTATCTTCCCGTTTATTTCCATAATTTTTCCTTTCATATCTCTCAACAATTTTTACGTTACCTTACTACTAGTTTGTCTGTAAATTATTCCCAACCTCAAAAACAGCTCAGTTT
Source organism: Protopterus annectens (assembly GCF_019279795.1). Lineage (NCBI taxonomy): Eukaryota > Metazoa > Chordata > Ceratodontiformes > Protopteridae > Protopterus > Protopterus annectens. The sequence goes on along the minus strand of NC_056740.1, from coordinate 429,830,329 downwards.
GAACTTTTTCCGCCATAATCCTATAAACACTAACTACTATTACATTTTATTTTTCTATTCAGTAATTAACCAATTTAGGTTACTTTCTCTCTTTTTTGTCTTAAAATGCTATGTTCATGTAAGAAATATTTAAACATCAGGTACATAAGCTCATATAGAGATGTTTTCACCATACAATTACAAATGTGCATCATGTGTAACTTAAACATAGAGCTTTTCTCCCGGGGCTTCTGCTGAAAATGTTTTTTACTCGGTCAACAATGACAAATAAACAAGTAAGTAAAAAAGCACTACAATATACGTTGCCAGTGCTTAAAAATAAATTAAACACATTTTCGCCACAGAAAGAAATAAAAGTGAGCTCCTGTCTCATGACAATCAACATAAAGATTTATTCCTAGTTTAACAATCACTTTCCTTACTAGGGAGGTAAGTTTAAGCAATAAATATTAAATGGGGAAGTTTCTTCCCCAAAGGGAACGTAACTGCTTAGCAATGGAACAGCACAAGCTGTCCGTCGATTTTCAAATGCCCTCAGTGGAGAATTCTCTTCAGTGACATTAATACTCTGAAGAGTTTGGTGCATTAACCCCTAGCACCGTCACATGGTGCCTATGTGCTTACATCCAAGCACACTATGTGACGGTAGTAATTGTATGGAGTTACATCCGAGTGCCTTCCACAAGCGTATCTAACTTTTCATTCCTATTGTAGCTTCTGTGTTAAAACTTAAGTTGAAAAGGTTCCTGAACTTTTTCAGTTACTTTCTCAACTTAGTTTTCGGTGTGGATTTACATGATGTCCGTATTTGACTTTTTGGAGAAAATTGGCTTACCATGTACTCTGTCTATGTGTTATTACAGTACGCTGATTCTCTGTGCATTACAAGAAGCAAGTGGTGGCAGCCAATCGGATTCTTCCCGCCAAAGCCGCCACTTGCATAACACCTCCAAGTCAAAACACTGCACGAAAAAGGCTTTGGAAGAACATGCTCTATCGATACTGGTTGGTCAAATTGTATGGTAGGACCTCAATTTAAATGCAGATAAACTGATGTTTCTTTCACATTCTCAAAACGTAAATTGCATTATTTTTATTTCTACAGTAGGTTGCTGCACTAGTAAAGTATGATTTTTTGCTGTGAATCTAAAAGAAATGAATGGTTGTGGTATGAAGATGGGCACTACCTGACATTTCCTATTTTGAAAAATGATACCGGAGCTATTCTGATGAACCGACTTGCTTATTTTATGCACCGGCATTTTTTTAGCCCTGCAGAGATTGGTTGGTCTAAAACGGTGCCTAATTTGATTAGCTGAATTTAAAATGTCTTCTGGTAATGGTATATCTTCATTTATTTGCCGGTTTGCTATCTTTTACGGTGGTGGTGTTCCGATACACATATGGTCCTATGAAGGAATGGTAACACAAAGTTTTTTTCTAGGTTATAAATACTTGCTGTTTTGTCACTGGATTATTTGCTAGGTGTTGCGAAGTGAAGTGGTAGTGGTAATGTTCACAGATTCCTAATCCTCTGACGCTTAACCTTTTTTTAATGGATTGCAGATTTTTGTCAACACTTTCTTTAATGTTTACCTTCGACACCTAGTTAATGCTGAGTCTGGCTTCTTGTGCAGTGAATGTAAAAGAATGAATGGTTGTGATGTGAAAATGGACGCGACTTGACATTTACTAACTTATAAACTGATACCAGAGCTTCTTTGGCGAACCAACATGCTTGTTTTCTGCACCTGCATTTTTTGTTTAGTCCTGCAGAGATAGGTTGGTGTAAAATGGCGCCTGCTCTGCATATTTGGCGATACATTTACTACCTTGGCAACAGAGAGCATGGGAAAGTGCCTGATTTGGTTAGGTGAATTTGAATCCTCTTCTGGTAATGTTCTATCTTCATTTATTTGCCACTTTGCTATCTTTTACGGTAGTGGAGTTCCGATATAGGTATGGCCTATGTGTTGTGGTTAAAGTGATTTGTCTGAGGGGGATGTTGGTAGGTGTCAGGCTATAGTTTGATGATGGAATGGGCTTGGTGACACCAACCTTCTGTTTTTGCTTGCACTAGAGGTTGAATTGTTAATGTTCAAGTTATTACATACTTTATGTTAATCAATTGTGGTATTTAACTTTGCTGAAGTTTATTAATAAAATTATCACAAAGACAATGACTGGTCTATTTTTATGACTCGTTTTTAGAGGACAACCATTTGTTGCTGCTACACAGGCTGTCATTATTTGGTGTGATTTACTACTTTTGTCTACTGTTTCTCAGTACAAGAAGTCAATATTTCTACATTATCATGGATCTGTAACAATTATGACTGCAGCCAGTTAAATTTAAGGTAACTTACCTATAACTACTTGGCATCTTAATTTCACCCTCTTCACAGATTTAACATGCTAGTACATGTGAATGACTTACATCATCTGTACATTTAGTAATGCTGTCTGAGATCATTAAAATTAGGTTACTATACTTCAGATTACTTACTGTACCTTGGCATTATTCTTAACCTAAATAAGACCAGCTCCAGGTTATCTGTCACATAGAAAAGTCTTGTAGCAGGAGCTTCTCTTTGCTAGTAAAGAGTACTTTTAAATATGTTCAAACCCAGAAATATTGGGCAGCTTAGCTGGAGCTTATACAAACCTTCTTTTGTCCCATGCTTAATGCTTTAAATTTAGAACTTCAGCCTTACTACACTCTAGGACTGGTATGTTTTGTGGACTTACTTGCAGCCTTTGATTTAGTTAACCATTTGTTGCTTCTATGCAGACTATTCATTATTTGTTGTGATTCACTACTTCTGTCCACGGTTTTCCTGCATAAGGTATCAATATTTCTATGTTATTGTTGATTAATGACAATTTTGACTGCTGCAATTCACTCTGTACCTCATAGAAAAATAAAATGCAAATGCTGTAACACAATTACATAATTCACTGATCATATATACCTTTCACCAGACTTATCAAGTTTATGTCTGAATTAGATATTTTGGTGTCTTTAAATGAGTTTTATATTATGCTGGTGTCTACTCATTCAAAAAACAAAGATATTTTTAAATAGGAAATGAAGGTTATATTGTAAATTATTTTTTCTGTAATTGAAATATGGCTGAAAAATGTCCCAGGTGGAACCAGCTCACAGTTATGCAAAGTAAATAACAGTCAAGATAAATAGTTAAGTTTTGCCAGAACACAGTTTGAAAAAATATTAAATTCTATTTCAGCTTTAAATCAATACTTTAACTTAAAAGCTTTATCACAAGTCACCTCATTCTCTCATTGCTTTTGGGATGTAAGATGAATACTATAGCAATAACCCACGCCTGGGTGTGGGTAATGCTGGATTTACACACGGTTGGCGTGGTTTGGTCCCGAGGGACCAAACAAAGCCAACCATGGGTAAATCCAGCATTACCCACACCCAGAAGTGGGTTATTGCTATTATACAATGACATTTAAGAAAAAAAAATTACTTTTCTTAAATAATGGCATTGTATAATGCCTCCTTGCTGCCCTTCCGCAGCTGTCTGGTATTCCGCCGCAGTTCTGATGTACTGCGCATGCGTATGCCGACGCAGTACATCAAAGGTGTGGGCAAAAGCAACGGAGAAAGAAAGATCTCTGTTGCTTTTTACTGTTTCGCTATGTTAAATGAGTTTAACATAGCGAGACAGCTTTAAAAAAAAAGCAACGGAGAATCGCCGTTGCTTACTTTAAAGCTGTCTCTCTATGTTAAACCCATTTAAGATAGTGAGATAGTTTTGAAAAAAGCAACAGAGAAAGCAAGATCTCTGTTGCATTATACAAACTGTTTCGCTATGTTAAATGGGTTTAACATAGCGAGACAGCTTTAAAATAAGCAACGGAGATCTCCGTTGCTTATTTTAAAGCTGTCTCGCTATGTTAAACCCATTTAACATAGAGAGACAGGTTTAAAAAAAAAAAGCAACGGAGAAAGCAAGATCTCCGTTGCTTTTTACACACTGTGTCGCTATGTTAAAGGAGTTTAACGTAGCAAGACAGCTTTAAAAAAAGTAATACTAATGGAAAAAGTCCGGGCGACCGGACCTTTTGCAATTAGTATAAGACGATTTACAACGTGCACGCTGGCCAATCAGCGTGCACGATTTGCAATATTAATGGGGGGGGGGTCATGGTATAAATATTATTTTCCCACCCTCTCTTAATAAGAAATTCCCCATTAGACAATGTATTTATGCATCTTAATTATATATTGCATCTTTTATTATGCCTGTCATATTTTTAGTTTTTACCCATCTTAGACAGTCAGAGTAGGATTAGGCCAATATAGTTTGAGAGCTGCAGCCAAGGTATAAAAAGCAAGGATTAAACTAAATGCGCCTACAAAGCAGCGATTCTGTATCAGCTTAAAAATGATTTGCTAATAATTCTGCAAAGGTTTATTGTCAGCTTGGTGTACTTTTATGCAAGAGTTTCATCATAAGTGTTAGAGACACAAACACAGGAGGACATAAGACAAGGACAATGATTGATATTATAGTGAGCTATACTGTTTCCCTTAATAGTCCACCTGATTAGACTGTAGGCGTGATTTTGTTTGAATGATTTACTTCTTCATATACAGAAACAGAAGACTTAGGCGTACTTCTGTGTAGATGAGTCATACAGGGTTGCATGAGAAACTTCAGGGGGAAAGTATGAAAGTATTTCTGCTTCCCTGGTGGTTCATTTAACCACAAGTAATGCAGTTTTACACACACCCACACATTTTCACCTGTGGTTCTGCTTCTTTTACAATGCTTGAAGTGGGAGGTACGCCACTGCACTAGCTCCTTTCAGTTGAAAGAACTGATATCAAATGCAGCCATGTTGGTCATACATCATAATATTAAATGCTTGTGCAGTAACCATCTGCAATAAGCTCCCATGCACCCTTGTACTTCCTGGCACTGGGAAAGCAGACCTGGAATTTTGGAAATCCTGTACAGGTGTAGGTACCTGTCTGTAGGAATGACAGGGTTTTCAGCTGTCACTAGTTTTAGACAATGCCCTTCAATCTTGTGCTGCATATCAAAATCAGAAGCATAACTAGATAGAAAAATGTGAAGGGTACAGTTGCCCCAGGCACAAAGTGGTACGAAATGCAATTTCTCCTTATGTAGACATGATGGCTAGACTCCGAAGAACTGGTGCCTCGCCTTAGGAGGGAGGAGTGCCAAGACGGATAACGGGCCAGATCAGGAAGCTGCACTGGATGCCAGATAGCTGGGCATGACTCTGCACAACATTTCTGATATTTTAGAAAATCATTTAAAGGCACAGTTACTGAACAATATCAGAAAATACAGTTCACCCATTCTATTCTTCAGAAAATGCATATTAGTACAAATCTTATCATTCAACTATCTTCTTAAGCAAAAAGTGTCCCTGATCTGGAGCCTTGATTCAGAATTACTGTTCGGTTTGTCCCAGATTCTTGAGATATCAGTTTGGGAACTGTTGTTGGAATATTTAAAACGGATTCATAAAAACAAGGCTGGATGGGGTGAAATGCACAATGCTTGGCATCCTGTAGTCTGCCTGGGCAAAATGTACAACATTATAGATGGTGGCATGGGGAGTCTAAAATGCAGATGCCCCTGTCTGGTCACCCATTAAGGATGTTCCATTTCAAATGGGGTGGGAGTCCACAGAGTGAGGGTGAACAAACAGCCTAAGGTGTGCTTTTTGGGCACTGTGGGGCATTGTGGATGAAGATGTGCATGGGTTGCCATTCTCATTAATGGAGCGCTCTGTCCCATGTATCTGCTTGAAGCATGCCTGTGACTTTCTGAGGATAAGGCACCACTGTGGATAGGGAAAAGCATGGTCAGTACACAATCTATCATAGTGTTATAGTGCTGCATCATTTGCTAGAACAACATTTGTGCATACCTGCACACACAGACACACGAACACAATCACACGCATATATGCACACGCACACATCAGCAGTGCCCATCACTACAGTAACAATGGTGACACCACCCCCTCTCTGCCCCATCTATCCAGCTCTCCACTCTCACCTGCCTATGCCTCAGGTAATGACAAGCAGAGTTCACCTAGACCCCCCCCCAACACACACACACACACACAAACTATACCCATTGTTTGCACTTGTCACTGTGGCTACCCCCCTTTGCATATTCTGACAACAGTGTTTTGCACTCAGTTCTCTGTTATCTGGTAGCTTGTGTCTTGACCAGTCAATTCATGGTATAACATATTCTGAGTGTATTATTCATGCATCATATTTACACTTGTATCTCATTTCTATTCTGGCTCCTGGTTATGAATCACATGTACCTCCTTAGCTAGATTCACTTCATACTTCAGCCACCTCTTTCTCTCAAACATTCACTGCAGCTGACATCTCAATAGTAAAAGTGGAATTTTAACAACCAAAATACGTTTAACAGAAATCTGAGGCTGTGACAGGGCAGGACTATATGCATTCTTTTGTCATAATCTAGAAAGTCAGTCTGCAAATTACATTGGGTTATATCACTTCTGCTTGCATTATTCTATTTATGATTATACTGCCTGAGTGAGATAAAGGTGATCACTAGGGGACTGCTGACCTACTACAGTAAATATCCAAGTGTTATACAATTTGAATTACTCAGGTCTTCTCCTTACTGATGATAATGACTCTGTGTTACATAGCACCTGCACCAGGTAATATAATGAATGCCTACTCAACAGGTTATGTGCAGCAATTATCACCTGTGTCTCAGCATGCATACCTTTGCAGTAATGAAAGGAAGGTCATTATCAATATGTGCAGTTACAATATAGCAGTGAGTCATTATCACTTTTCTGGGAAAAGTCTCAGCTGCAGTCACTGTTATTCACATAAGTAGCAGTCGTTATAACTTTGAATGCACAAGCCAGGTTGTGTTTTTTTCTCTGTTTGGAGTAATTGCAAGCAACCCCCTTCATTCTTCATCAACTGCCTACCCTCCTAAACCCCCGATTTTTTTCTTGCTGTATATATACATTTTATATATATATATATATATATATATATATATATATATACACACAATTTGTGTATATGGATATATAGGTATGTACATAATGTACTTGCACATATATACATTGGTCACATGTGTGTGTAGATATATATATATATATATATATATATAATTTTGGTGATTGTGCATATCTCAACATTTTAGGGACATGTGTACAACATGTAGTAATGAAGATGTTGGTAGAGGAAATAATTAATTTGTGTACCAGGGAAGTGCTTGTGCATACATGGTCAGACTGCTGAAGATCGTAATACAGATACGGTGTAACAAGTATAGGTTATCTATAGCTCAGGTTTCAATGATGGTTATAATTTTTTGTTTATGTATTCAGCTTTCAAGAATAATTTATTATCTCTTAACAATATGCACACACTGCATTGAGGAACCTGACGGGTCTTACAGTAACGAGAGTGATGGTCAGATGCGATAACTGGAATTATTACTTTTGTGACTAATTCTTACATGGATGAACCAGATACGTTTGACATTTCTGCTTGTATTACTGTACTTCTGCTTATACTCTGTAGTTGGGCATGTTTCCACGCTTTGTCAGTCATGGGTCGAAATTAGGTGGTAGGAGGAAGGGCTCAGTAACATCCAAGTGTTACATTATTTTGCTGAATTATAATGAGATAGTATTTCTACTGAATGATAATGAACGCTTCTGCACTCCACACTAACATGTATTAGAACATGCTAATGAAAAACCTGTGTGTGTGTGAGCGCGTGTGTAGTAGGTATGTACCTCTGCAGCGTCATCACCACTTATGTACCTAATGCAAAGAATACTGCCCCTGGGGCTAGGATGAAGATTTGGATGGGCTAACCAGGTAATGCATATGATATACATATATATGTAGTCTTCTAATACATCTGTCAAATATCAGTAATGCATATGATATACATATATATGTAGTCTTCCAAAACATCTGTCAAACATCAGTAATGCATATGATATACATATATATGTAGTCTTCCAATACATCTGTCAAACATCAGTAATGCATATGATATACATATATATGTAGTCTTCCAATACATCTGTCAAACATCAGTAATGCATATGATATACATATATATGTAGTCTACCAATACATCTGTCAAACATCAGTAATGCATATGATATACATATATATGTAGTCTTCCAATACATCTGTCAAACATCAGTAATGCATATGATATACATATATATGTAGTCTTCCAATACATCTGTCAAACATCAGTAATGCATATGATATACATATATATGTAGTCTTCCAATACATCTGTCAAACATCAGTAATGCATATGATATACATATATATGTAGTCTTCCAATACATCTGTCAAACATCAGTAATGCATATGATATACATATATATATGTAGTCTTCTAATACATCTGTCAAACATCAGTAATGCATATGATATACATATATATGTAGTCTTCCAATACATCTGTCAAACATCAGTAATGCATATGATATACATATATATGTAGTCTTCCAATACATCTGTCAAACATCAGTAATGCATATGATATACATATATATATATGTAGTCTTCCAATACATCTGTCAAACATCAGTAATGCATATGATATACATATATATGTAGTCTTCCAATACATCTGTCAAACATCAGTAATGCATATGATATACATATATATGTAGTCTTCCAATACATCTGTCAAACATCAGTAATGCATATGATATACATATATATGTAGTCTTCCAATACATCTGTCAATCAGTAATGCGTATGAAATACATATATATGTAGTCTTCCAATACATCTGTCAAACATCAGTAATGCATATGATATAAATATATATGTAGTCTTCCAATACATCTGTCAAACATCAGTAATGCATATGATATACATATATATGTAGTCTTCCAATACATCTGTCAAACATCAGTAATGCATATGATATACATATATATGTAGTCTTCCAATACATCTGTCAAACATCAGTAATGCATATGATATACATATATATGTAGTCTTCCAATACAACTGTCAAACATCAGTAATGCATATGATATACATATATATGAAGTATTCCAATACATCTGTCAAACATCAGTAATGCATATGATATACATATATATGTAGTCTTCCAATACATCTATCAAACATCAGTAATGCATATGATATACATATATATGTAGTCTTCCAATACATCTGTCAAACATCAGTAATGCATATGATATACATATATATATGTAGTCTTACAATACATCTGTCAAACATCAGTAATGCATATGATATACATATATATGTAGTCTTCCAATACATCTGTCAAACATCAGTAATGCATATGATATACATATATATGTAGTCTTCCAATACATCTGTCAAACATCAGTAATGCATATGATATACATATATATGTAGTCTTCCAATACATCTGTGAAACATCAGTAATGCATATGATATACATATATATGTAGTCTTCCAATACATCTGTCAAACATCAGTAATGCATATGATATACATATATATGTAGTCTTCCAATACATCTGTCAAACATCAGTAATGCATATGATATACATATATATGTAGTCTTCCAATACATCTGTCAAACATCAGTAATGCATATGATATACATATATATGTAGTCTTCCAATACATCTGTCAAACATCAGTAATGCATATGATATACATATATATTTAGTCTTCCAATACATCTGTCAAACATCAGCAATGCATATGATATACATATATATGTAGTCTTCCAATACATCTGTCAAACATCAGTAATGCACATGATATACATATATATGTAGTCTTACAATACATCTGTCAAACAACAGTAATGCATATGATATACATATATATGTAGTCTTCCAATACATCTGTCAAACATCAGTAATACATTATCATGAAGGGATTCACATCTAGATCAAGGGAGGTCATAGTCTCCCTATACTCATCACTCATCAGACCAATGATTGAGTACAATGCCCCATTCGGAATGTATCTGACCCGACACTTGCAGCAGCTGGAGGCATACAAAGTTCCTCACCAAAAGGATAAAGGGTCTCAAAAATCTGTCCTATGCTGCCCGACTGAAAGAACTCCAGCTCTATTCAGTTGCTTACCGCTTGCTCAGAGGTGACCTTTGCCTGACATACAAGGCCATGTCAAACCCAGATTTGATGAATATGCTTCACCTCAAAAAATCTAGATCCGTCAGAGCCACAAGGGAGACTTAAACCTCGACACGGCTATTAATAGGGCGCGCTGGAGGGATAGATTCATCACCCAAAGACTCCCTATGCTGTGGAACAAAATCCCGGTATATGTGAGGCAGAGCACCTCACTGGCCTTGTTCAAGAGAAATCTTGACCAATGGATGGGAGATCGCAGATATACCCCAGGGATTACCTCAGTGTCACTGCTTGACAGAGGCACAGCAAAATAATGGGTATAGTTCCCCATACTAAAGGGGTGGCGTAAGCCACAAAACTATGGGCTAGGCTTGTAAATGCCCTCGGGCAGATAGCCTAGTATGAACCTATATGATATACATATATATGTAGTCTTCCAATACATCTGTCAAACATCAGTAATGCATATGATATACATATATATGTAGTCTTCCAATACATCTGTCAAACATCAGTAATGCATATGATATACATATATATGTAGTCTTCCAATACATCTGTCAAACATCAGTAATGCATATGATATACATATATATATGTAGTCTTCCAATACATCTGTCAAACATCAGTAATGCATATGATATACATATATATATGTAGTCTTCCAATACATCTGTCAAACATCAGTAATGCATATGATATACATATATATGTAGTCTTCCAATACATCTGTCAAACATCAGTAATGCATATGATATACATATATATGTAATCTTCCAATACATCTGTCAAACATCAGTAGTGCATATGATATACATATATATGTAGTCTTCCAATACATCTGTCAAACATCAGTAGTGCATATGATATACATATATATGTAGTCTTCCAATACATCTGTCAAACATCAGTAATGCATATGATATACATATATATGTAGTCTTCCAATACATCTGTCAAACATCAGTAATGCACATGATATACATATATATGTAGTCTTCCAATACATCTGTCAAACAACAGTAATGCATATGATATACATATATATGTAGTCTTACAATACATCTGTCAAACATCAGTAATGCATATGATATACATATATATGTAGTCTTCCAATACATCTTTCAAACATCAGTAATGCATATGATATACATATATATGTAGTCTTCCAATATATCTGTCAAACATCAGTAATGCATATGATATACATATATATGTAGTCTTCCAATACATCTGTCAAACATCAGTAATGCATATGATATACATATATATTTAGTCTTCCAATACATCTGTCAAACATCAGCAATGCATATGATATACATATATATGTAGTCTTCCAATACATCTGTCAAACAACAGTAATGCATATGATATACATATATATGTAGTCTTCCAATACATCTGTCAAACAGTAATGCATATGATATACATATATATGTAGTCTTCCAATACAACTGTCAAACATCAGTAATGCATATGATATACATATATATGTAGTCTTCCAATATAACTGTCAAACATCAGTAATGCATATGATATACATATATATGTAGTCTTCCAATACATCTGTCAAACATCAGTAATGCATATGATATACATATATATGTAGTCTTCCAATACATCTGTCAAACATCAGTAATGCATATGATATACATATATATGTAGTCTTCCAATACATCTGTCGAACATCAGTAATGCATATGATATACATATATATGAAGTCTTCCAATACATCTGTCAAACATCAGTAATGCATATGATATACATATATATGTAGTCTTCCAATACATCTGTCAAACATCGGTAATGCATATGATATACATATATATGTAGTCTTCCAATACATCTGTCAAACATCAGTAATGTATATGATATACATATATATGTAGTCTTCCAATACATCTGTCAAACATCAGTAATGCGTATGATATACATATATATGTAGTCTTCCAATACATCTGCCAAACATCAGTAATGCATATGATATACATATATATGTAGTCTTCCAATACATCTGCCAAACATCAGTAATGCATATGATATACATATATATGTAGTCTTCCAATACATCTGCCAAACATCAGTAATGCATATGATATACATATATATGTATTCTTCCAATACATCTGTCAAACATCAGCAATGCATATGATATACATATATATATGTAGTCTTCCAATACATCTGTCAAACATCAGTAATGCATATGATATACATATATATGTAGTCTTCCAATACATCTGTCAAACATCAGTAATGCATATGATATACATATATATGTAATCTTCCAATACATCTGTCAAACATCAGTAGTGCATATGATATACATATATATGTAGTCTTCCAATACATCTGTCAAACATCAGTAGTGCATATGATATACATATATATGTAGTCTTCCAATACATCTGTCAAACATCAGTAATGCATATGATATACATATATATGTAGTCTTCCAATACATCTGTCAAACATCAGTAATGCATATGATATACATATATATGTAGTCTTCCAAAACATCTGTCAAACATCAGTAATGCATATGATATACATATATATGCAGTCTTCCAATACATCTGTCAAACATCAGTAGTGCATATGATACACATATATATGTAGTCTTCCAATACATCTGTCAAACATCAGTAATGCATATGATATACATATATATGTAGTCTTCCAATACATCTGTCAAACATCAGTAATGCATATGATATACATATATATGTAGTCTTCCAATACATCTGTCAAACATCAGTAATGCATATGATATACATATATATGTAGTCTTCCAATACATCTGTCAAACATCAGTAATGCATATGATATACATATATATTTAGTCTTCCAATACATCTGTCAAACATCAGCAATGCATATGATATACATATATATGTAGTCTTCCAATACATCTGTCAAACATCAGTAATGCACATGATATACATATACAATACATCTATCAAACAACAGTAATGCATATGATATACATATATATGTAGTCTTCCAATACATCTGTCAAACATCAGTAATGCATATGATATACATAAATATGTAGTCTTCCAATACATCTGTCAAACATCAGTAATGCATATGATATACATATATATGTAGTCTTCTGTCAAACATCAGCAATAATCTGTTTGCATTTTCTTTCCTGTGCAGGTTTGTCCACCTTCTGACACGGACATGGCTTCACGACCAGGAGAAAGATACGTGAGAGTGTGGGTATGTGGCCATTCCTGCATTCATTGGGCTGCCGGGCCATGCCTCCAAAACTGAAAACCAGTACAACTTTAGCTTCCCCACATCCAGTGTGAAGGTATACTGGTTTGCAAGAAGAGGTATGCACTGGAGCGGAGTACTGCAGTTGTTGGAAGAGAAGTGTTTCATCTACCCTGAGCCCGACGTTCTTGTGCTGCACATTGGGAGGAATAATGTCCTCAGTCAACAAGGCTACGATTTCAAATCACAGCAGTTTTTGAACACCTGCAAGTCATGGTGGCCATTTTGTCATTTTGTGTGGTCTGACATAATTACTCGACAGATATGGAAAACAGAAAACAGTCAAAGAGCAGCTCACAAGGCCAGACATTTACAGAATGAGTTCATGCATGGCTTGATGCACAGGGTGAGTGGATCTACAATCTGCCATGACAGAATCACCGCGGAAGACAATCACCTGTTCAGAAGGGATGGCGTTCACCTAACTGTTCTTAACTGACCTCTACAATGACATGAGGAGGGCTATACAGGATTGGTAACATGCAGCTTGTGAGAAGAATGAAAAACACCCATGACCAAGTAAGACCAGTATGGTAAGTAAAATCCTTATTATGAAATGTGTTCTGTAAAATATATATTTCTGAGTTTGGCAAATAACTGTGGTAAGGAGCTGGTGAAGGTGCTGAGAAAGAACAACTGTTTCAGTAGAGTGCTACCATGTACAATCTAATATGTCAGGGACCATCCTGCAATACTTCTTTTTTTATTCTGCTTTTATCAGGCATGTGTAGAGTTTAGATGACAGGAAGGGCTTCGTAATACAGAACTTAATCCCTTAGGTCCATTGCTGAATGGACACACGTAAAGGGAAAAGGCATAGGTAAGGCAGATTGCGGACACTGAAGGAGGTTGTGAGACTGCAGTGGTATCAGCGGAATGGGTAGCCAGCACAGCTATCGGACAGATCAGATGGCCCTGCCCGACACTGAAGTCTCATGCCTGTCCTAGGTTCATTAGTGGAGTGGCGGTCCTTACCTTGGTTTTTCTCTTTACATGTACCCATTCAGCAGTATGCTGGCTACACCAAGAATGTGTATATTTACAATCATGTGTCTACATGGTAAAACAACTGCTTCTGAATGCTGTACACAGGAATAGATATCAGTTTGTTTAGGACTTAGGTTATGGAAATTATGATTTTTTTCATATTTTGGTAAATAACTTTGCAAGGGAGCATCTGAATGTGCCAAGTACTACCTTATTTTGAAGACAGTATTGCTGGTTCAAAAATGGTAAAATAATTATGCCTGTATGATGGACATATGCGCAGATATCAAAGTTTGTTTCGGACTTAGGTTATGGAAATTATGATTTTTTTCATATTTTGGTAAATAACTTGGCAAGGGAGCATCTGAATGTGCCAAGTAATACCTCATTTTGAAGACAGTGTTACTCCTTACAACATGGTAAAAGAACTGTGTCTGTGCCCTGTACACATCTACAGATATCACAGTTTGTTTAGTCTTGTACAATTATGAAAATTATACATTTACAATACTTCTCATTATTATGCCCATATCTTTGCAACGGAGCATGGTGATCACACAAATGATGCATCATTTTGAAGCTGACATTCAGATGCACAACTTCTACACTGACATGTAGGCTCTGTTACAGGTGATAAGATATTATGCTTTATTTATCAATGAGAAATAATATATTAATCATATTTCTATGGATATCGCAAGAAAGGAGCATCACAGTAATAGTTAAGGTATCATTTTAAAGTTGACATTCATACTAACAAATTAAATTCAAATTGTATGGGTCTGCATGGTACACTGACCAAGATATTGTGCTTTGCTTTTATAAAAAGGTAAAAAATGTAAGCCTGTTTCCTACCTTTCCTGTAATTAGTGTTCCAGATACAGATTTGCTGTATCCAGGACTGTTTGTAAGCTTCTGAGCCAAGCCTTTCTGTGCTGGATGGAAGCCTTCTAGCTTATCAGTGGGAGTGGTTCTGGCCCAGAATTTGTAGTTATTGGCCGTTTGGGTGGTCTTCCATCTCTCTCAACTTTCTGATTTGAAGGCCTGCATTTGCACTTGTTTCTTTCCTGTAACTCCTAGGCCCATCTCATTTGCTCACTCAAAAAAAAAATGTATCGGCTTTTACTGTATTTGTGCTTCTTCCTACTTTATTTTGCTTTTGCGTCATCTTAAAAGTAACTCAATTATATTTATTACTGCTTGGTGTAACTCATTCTAAGCCTTTTAGTTTAAGCACTTGGGCTTCAGACCAGTTGTTTTACATTAAGAAGTTTTGTGGTCTGCACTGCAGTGACAGAACAAGTAGCTTACATCCTTCTAAGTTGGGAACTGCTGATTGAGGGCTCAGTGTTTATTATTCTAAAAGTGTATTAATTCTGGTTTAAGCACTTGGGCTTCAGGCCAGTTATTTTACATTAAGAGGGTTTGTGGTCTGCACTCTTGTGGGAGGAGAGGCTGGTCTCTACCCTTCTGAGCTGGGAATTTCTGGTTAAAGGCTTATAGTGCCTGCATATTTGAACTGCTTCTTACTGAAATTCGTACACATTGTTTGCTGTAGCATAGACTAGATCCAGGCCTGCTGAATCTAGCTTTGTTTGTATGCTTGTTGTTTGCTTGTTATTTCCCTGAAACTCTAATTCCACCTAAAATGAGGCTTTTCAGCGCTTCTGTGGATCTCTAGTGATATCTGCATTGCTTACTGTACTTATTTCCTTGTTTCACTTGAAAGAAAGTTACCGTTTGTCATTTTTGCATTTAAGTTAGCTGTAACACATTGCATTTAAGTTACCTGGCACTTGCTCACTAAAGCAATTATATAAGTCAGCACTAAAAAATTAAAAGAACTACACCCTCACAAACTCCCCTTGAGTACCTTGTTAACCATTGGCCCTATTTTTCAATTATAAAGTAATTCCCAATACTATTCTAGCATGTCCAAAGGTCAGTTGTCAATCTCCTCTCCGGTCCAGCTGGTGAATCTGGGAATCTTGAGGCAATGTTACAACTGCCTCATATACACAGACGACCCTCTCCTCCTCCCAACAAATTCCAACACATGTCAGAGATGCAACCATATAGCCAAAATGGAGGCTAAGCTCTCTCAACTCAGTACTGGCGTAACCAGTCAGGAGGAGAAGGAAACCACACTCATTACAGTTCCAGTTTCACATAGACATACCATGACAGCAAACCAAACACACAAAAACATACTTGGAGGCTCTAAATAAAAATCTGCCTAAGCAGCAGATACCCAGACACCCAAGCGATCTCTACCACAAAACAAAACACGTGCAACACATAGCTCACAAAGCCATTGTGCAGAACAGTCACAGCCCTTAAGGCTAAACAGCACACCTGATACACTTGTAATAGGTGACTATCGTCAGGCACACTGACGTCCCGCTCACCAGGCTGAACAAGGAGAAGGTCAAGGTGAGCTGCCTGTCGGGTGCTAGGATCCACCACATAACACAAGCACTCAGGTCACTCCAAGGCAAGTACAAATATGACTCAGTCATTGTCCATGCTGGTGTGAATGACCTGAGACGTACCTCCCTGGACTACATGAAAAGAGACATAGAGGAGCTCTCTGAGCATGTAGCCCAGGCCGGTATGACCCTGACCTTGAGTAGCATCTTACCCTCACCAAGGATGATGCCACAATACGAAGACAAGATGATCAATTTCAACAATTGGCTTAAGTATTGGTGTCATTCAAAGGGGATCCAATGCCTGTCAGCCTGGGATGACATGCTCGACAAGCCACGATGCTTCGCTAGGGACGGCTTGCACCCGTCACCCCTGGGCTTTCAGATATTGCCAAAGGATCTTGCTACCCCCATAGTGCCATTTTTAGGCAAGGCTCAAAAGACAAACCCACCTCCATAGGTATCATAAGGGATAAGAAACTAAGAGTAATGCTACTCAACGCCAGAAATCTAAACCTCAAAATGCACGCACTCAAAACTCTCCTTAGCATGGTGAACATAGATATCTGTGCAGTAACAGAAACCTGGTTCAAGGCTCCTGAGAGCACCCCAGCACTACCAGGTTATACCTCATACCATGCTTTTCGGCCCCAAAACTTGGACCGAACCACAAAAGGAGAGGGAGTATCGATATTCGTCCAAGATACCCACACCTCCAGGTTGGTGGCACAGCACGAAGCATCAGAGACTATCCATGTGCAACTAACAGTGGGTAAAACTGCCTTCCAATTTATAGCCTGCTAGAGACCACCCTCCCAAACCCAGGAACCCCACTCGGCCTTCCTGAGAACACTGGAAAATATGAAGGTCACTCCAAACACCATTATATTGGGCGACTTCAACTAACCAAACATAGACTGGGAGCATCACTCTAGCTCCAACACCCTAGCCCAAAGGTTCCTAAAATTTATAAACTCAAATGCTATGGAACAACTTGTTACCACCCCCACAAGAGGGGAAAACATACTGGACCTGATCATCACCAACATGGGGACTCTATGCTCCAGACCATTAGTGTATCCCTCACTGGTAACATCAGACCATAAACTAATCTCACTGGATATTCACATCCCGACCCCACCCCCTGCCCAGAAAACCACAGTGAAAAACTTCTCTAAAGCAAATTTAACACTCCTCAAAACCGAGGTGGAATCCTTCAAAGCCCCCCGGGCCTGTGGAACATATGGCCCAGATGGCAGAATCCTTTATAAACGCATTCTATGAACACCTTCAGGAATGCATGGATCATGCAATCCCAAATAAAACCAAGACCCAATCCTCCAAAGGCAGACATCCTGTCTGGTGGACCCCAGCCATAAACAAACTATACAATAGAAGGAGGAAGCTACTACATGATAGAGCAAAATCCCAAAAAGGGAAGGCATCTCTGATCAGTATTAGCAAAAAACTACGGGTAATCATAAAATAGTCTAAGGCCAGCTTCGAGAGAAAAATTGCACAGAACACTAAGGATAATCATAAGGCTTTTTTTAGTTATGTTAGGAACCTGGGTGGGAATTCCCAGATATGCTCAGAATTAGTCCAAAAGGACAAAAAATACACCAAACCCACAGATTTTGCCAACATCCTAGCTGACAGGTTCAGTGCAAACTCCCCCCCCCTCCCCACCAAAAGGGCAAATATCTATCCCAGCAGAGTGCTGGCCCCCCTGACATCTCAGATGCTCAGGTAAGAGCCGTTTTCTCCAAAGCAAAAAACACAGCATCAATGGGACCAGACAGTGTCCCGGGCTGCGTCCTACATGAACTCCAAGAAGAGCTAAACCCAAACATAAAACTACTGTTCAATCTCAGCCTTACTACAGGATATGTACCCAAAGAGTGGCGTACAGCAACAGTGGTCCCTCTCCACAAAGGTGGTGCCTCAACGGATCCTGGAAACTATCGCCCCATAAGCCTGACTAGCTTGGTCTGCAAAGCTAAGGAAAGGATCATGGACCTCATAAATAAAGATACTGGGGACCTACAGACACTGGATCCTACCCAGTTTGGCTTTAAGGGCAGATCCTGCCTCTCAAACCTGGTCGAAGGCCATTGACGAGGGGAAGGTGGTTCACACAGCCTACCTGGACCTCGCAAAAGCCTTCGATACAATACCTCACTCGGGGATTATAGATAAGCTCACCAGCTTAAATATAAACCCCTATGTCACTAGATGGGTTGCAAACTGGCTCAAGGACAGAACCCACATGGCTAGAATTGCTGGAGCCATGTCAGACTCCAAACCAGTTACAAGTGGCATCCCACAAGGCTCAGTCCTGGGACCGCTCTTGTTCAGTATATATTTCTCGGAGGTACAGGCCAACACGGAAGGACTGTGGCTGACCAAGTTCGCAGATGACTGCAAACTGGGCACCATAATCGACTCTCCAGCCGACACAAGCATCCTCCAAAAGGGCCTCATAGACACAGACAACTGGTGCCAGAGCCATGGCCTCAAGCTAAATGCCAAAAAGTGCATGGTCATCCCCTTGGCAAAAACAAAGTGCCCACAAATTACCACATAGGTGGTAATCCATTACGTACCGAAGAAGTAATTAGGGACCTGGGGACCCAAGTTGATAGCAATCTCTCATTTGACAACCACGTGGCCAAAGTGGTTAGAAAAACATTTTATATAGCCCACCTAATCATGAAGGGATTCAGATCTAGATCAGGGGAGGTTATCGTGCCTCTTTACTCATCCCTCATCAGGCTCATAATTGAGGACAATGCCCCTTTTTGGATGTACCTTACCAGACACCTGCAGCAACTGGAAAGACACCAAAAGTACTTCACCAAGAGGATCAAATGGCTCAAACAGATGCCATATGCTGCCCGGTTAAAGAAACTCCAGCTCTACTCTGTGGCATAACGCCTGCTCAGAGGTGATCTGTGCCTGACGGATAAAGCCATGTACAACCAGGAATTAATGGACATGCTGCACCTCAGAAAATCCAAATCCCATCGAGCTACGCGCTCGAGAGACTTGAACCTCAGCACTGAAATAAATAGGACATGCTGGAGGGACAGATTCATAACCCAGAGGCTCCCTTCACTCTATAATAAAATCCCAGTCCAGGTTAGGCAGAGTCCCTCATTGACTATCTTCAAGAGGAATCTTGATGAGTGGATGGGAGATCGTAGGTTTACCCCGGGTATCACTTCTGTGTCACTGTTAGACAGAGGCACAGTATACTAACCTCGAAAAAGGGCATAGCAAAATTAATTTAAAATGGGTGGCGAAAGCCAAACACACTCTGGCTAGGCTTATAAATGCCCTAGGGCAGATAAGCTAGTATGAACCTATGCACAATACCAACATTCCTTGCCAAATATTTAAAAATGACTTTGATATGCACTATTAACATTTACACTGTTGGAAAGGTCAGTGTCTGCTGAACTTTCGCGTTTACATTTTTAGTCTAGCTCTTATAGTTAGAGTTATGAACAATTGTTTTCTGTATGGTACTACAAATGGATTTTCTGAAAATGAGCTCAGGCTGCACTGTTGTTCCTATGGTGGAATTAAGCAGGCAGCTTTTTCTGAAATGCTCCGGAGTGAATGAGTTGAACCTGTCCTTATTCTGCTCAGGCTGAACTGTCTAATGGTCTGGGTTCATGGAAGGTGCCCTGAAGCTTAGGAAGCTGTTGTCTGTTATACCTTTAGCAGGATATAACCCATTAGCTTAGGCTACTGCAACAGTGATCAATATGACTAACATCATATGGTTTCATGGCTCCCTCTTTGTCATGCATCACCAACATGTTTAATTTGTTTTAGTTCCCTCTTTATATACCCTTTTCAATGTGAGATAGCATATGTGCAACACTCTGAATATATGATCTCCCACCCCATGCATTTTCTGCATCTCTGATGCTATTTTAGGACTTTTTGTTTTTCAGCTTCCCGGGTCAACCATCCTTCTTCCATCTACAATCCTTTCCATAACTCTTTCTTTGTGACCTCCACAACTTTTCCCCAAGGTCTTCATAAATAATTCTTTTATCATTTTCCCAATGCAGCTTTTTTCCTTTCTCTTCTTTCTTTTATTATCTTGCGTTTCTGCTTCCCCCATCTTCTCCAGCCATTTTCCTCTCAGCCTGGTGTATATTCTTCATTCATTTCATGTTAATCCAAATTTTTGTATTAACTGCTGTAAGATTTTGAATGCTTTACCGCATATACTTCCTTTGCAGTGGCGGCTGGTGACTTCAAATCAAAGGGGGGGCTGCAGCAGACAGTTGAATGGGTGGGGCCAATTGAAGGGGTGTGGCTAACTAGAAAGGGAAGGAGCTATGCTCAAAACCACAAAAACCTGTAACTTTAATTAAATACGCTGCCCTGGTGCCAAACTGTCACTATGAGAGTCCAATCAAGACAAAATTAAGTGTAGAAGAAAAAAAAATATTTCAATGCATTGGCTGCATGACAGCTTACTTAATATCTAGATGGAAACAAAAAGGTTGTGATGCATGAAAAAATAAATTACTTTTTAAATACATTACTGGTATGCCAGTCAAAATCAAGTATAAAAAAACAAGCAGCACTCAACTCAAACCACTTCTCCTTGCACTGCAGTTCTAATTATAAGTTATATTCAGCTTTATAAAATTACCCAGTAACATGCTGAAAGTAGCAATCTGTGATAATTCTTATCCAAAAAAAGACCTGCTGCCTGACAACTATCTACTTGTTTCATGGGGAAAACATGATCAAAGTAAAAAATGAAAATCAAACAAGAAATGAGCTCAAGATACATTGCTTAAAGGATTGCTGTACAGGTAATGGACAACACATGATAGATTGGCATTCTGTTTGGTTTACAGGTAAAGCCTGAAAAGATGACTGCAAGTCTCCAACAAATGTAATGAGCTTCTTAAAATAATGTAATCCTGTCCTTTATTACAAATACTGTCATATGCATTTCAATACCCAAGGCTTATACATTATCTAGTTATGTAAGTATTCTCTGCATGGCAACAGAAAGGCTTTCAATGTTGGCAGTTCTTTAACAGTATGCTTATTAAAGCTTACTTGCATCTTACAATCTCAGACAAGCTTGCCTGATGGTGATTAAAGCATTGCTACTTAAACACAGCGCAACAGGCACTTTCTGAGTAATAAGCATAAATCAACAGTATAAACATATGACAAAAAGCACAGTTGTATACACTTACCATAAATGTAGATGTGCAAGTGTATTCACTGTTGCAGTCATTACATTCGGGTAATCTGCTGGCAGGTTGCCCTGAGTCGGCCTGATTAAAGTCTTGGGTCCTGCGTCGGTTGATGTCCCTTCTTCCATGATGTCAGGTTGTCAGGGATATAAAACATGCAGCTGATGCCATTACATCAGTTTTTCTTGCCACAGATGTCAAGTGCCCCCCCCCAAATGGGGAGCAATATATATAATTTTAAAACACAAAAAATATACCGCCAAACAAAAGCAAATACACCAACAAGGCTTTTAAGCATAGTAAAAGAAAGTTGAGGTATAGGAAGAGAAAAACAGGGGGCTGGAGGGTGGGTAACCAGGATTGCAATAGTGAATACACTCGAACATATACATTTATGGTAAGTGTACACAACTGTACTACGTTCTTTGTGTTTCACTGTCACAGTCATTACATTTGGGTAGATTCCCAAAGCTATGGTTGGGAGGATGGATTTATACAGCCTTAGAAGCAGCTATAAGCCCCTGCAGGACAGCAGTGGCAAAGCCAGCTCTGGATTTAGAAAAGAGAAGTAAATGGTAATGTTTGATGAACGTATGAACTGAGCTCCAGGTAGCAGCTTCTAGAATGTCTCTGGCAGGAACTCCTCTGAGAAAGGCTGCAGAAGTAAATGCAACTCTGATGGAATGAGATCTGATCCCCTTGGGGACAGGTTTACCATGGTGCATATAGCAGAAACGAATACAACGGCTTATCCATTTTTGAAATAGTCTGCTTTGAAACAGCCTTTCCCTCTGCCCTTGTAGCAAATGCCACCAGTAATTGTTCAAATTTTCTTAGAGATTTTGTCCTGTTTAAGTAGAATCTTAGTTGTCTGTGCACATCCAATGAATACAGAATCCGCTCACCCTTGTTCTGTGGATTTGGGAAAAAAGTTGGCAGATGAATGGTCTGATTATGGGCTACACTAGATACCACTTTAGGCATAAAGGATGGATTGGTCCTGAGAGCCATCCTGTCCGTGTAAAAAATAATAAAAGGCTCTACTGCCATAAGAGCCTGTAGTTCTGAAATCCTTCTAGCTGAAGTGACTGCTAAAATAAAAGTTGTTTTCCAAGAGAGAAATTTTAGGTCTGCAGTAGCAGCTGGCTTAATAGGAGGTAGAGTGAGTTTTTCCAAAACAAAACTGAGGTCCCATGCAGGGGTTGGTGCTCTCCTGGGAGGTTTTAAATTGTTGGCCCCTCTGAGGTACTGCTTTAGCAGAGGATGAGAAAAGAGGGGAGGCTCTGTGTTGTAATGAGCTGAAATGGCTGAGGCATGGATTTTTATGGAAGAAAAAGATAGGCCCATGTGAAGCATCTCAGTTAAGTATTGCAGAATCTGATGAATATTGGGCATTGCTGTGCTTATTCCCTGTGCTTGGTTCCAGGCAAAGAATCTTTTCCATTTGTCAGCATAAGATTTTCTAGTACTTGGCCTTCTAGCCTCCAAAATGACATCCATCACAGGTTTGCTGAGAGATGTACCTGGTGAAATTAGTTGATTAGCCATGCTGCAAGATTAGAGTTTGGAGTTGAGTGTGAAGAATTTGACAGTTCTGCTGAGGCAGTAGGTAAGGTGTCTGAGGCAGGTACCATGGAGGAAGGTGGAACATATTGCGTAGCAGCGGGTACCAGTTTTGGCGAGGCCATCCTGGAGCAATCAGAATCATTTTTGTTTTTTCCTGTCTGACTTTTAGTAAGATGTTGGAGAGCAGAGGCAGATGGGGAAAGGCATAGACTGATAGGTTCTTCCAGCTGAAGGACAGAGCACCCACTTTCCAAGCTTTTTTGTGATGAATTCTTGTGCAAAATTTGTTCAGCTGATAGTTTTGGGGTGAGGCAAAAAGATCAATGTCTGGGCTCCCCCATGTGCGTGTCAACATGCTGAAGATTTGTGGATCCAGTTTCCATTCATGTGGGCCCATAAGATTTCTGCTTAGCTCGTCTGCCAGAGTATTTTGCTTTCCTGGCAGGAACTGAGCTTGTAGATGTATTTGATAAGTCAAGGCAGTGTTCCACAATGCCATGGCTAGTCTGCACAGGGGGTAGGAATGGGTAACCCCCTGCTTGTTTATGTACCACATGACTGTGGTGCTGTCTGTCTTTATCAGTAGTTGTCCTGGATGAAGATGGTCCTTGAAGGCTGTCAGAGCATTCTGTACAGCTAGCATCTCTTTCTGGTTGATATGTAGGTGCATTTGATTTGGGCTCCATTGGCCCTGAATGCATCTCCCTGCCAGATGCGTCCCACTAGCATAATCTGATGCATCTGTAGTCAGGGTTTGGGTGGCAGGGGGATGGAATGAATGACAGTCCCTTGTTTTGGTGGCAGGCCTCTGCCCACCATAGGAACTCTAACTGCAGGCAAGGAATGATAGGAATCATTATTTCCAGGCTGTGACAATGTTGACTCCATAAGCTTTATAGGTACCTCTGAAGTTTCCTCATATGCAGCCTTGCATATGGAATTATTAGAATGCAGGAGGCCATGAAACCCAAGGCCTGCAGAATTTGTCTTGCAGATAGCTGGGATTTTGTGGCCACCTGTTTGAAGTAAGTCATCTGGGCAGTTGTATTCAAGCTTGCACCCAGGAATGTAATTATTTGAGAGGGTACCAATTGTGATTTCTTTTCGTTTATGGTGCACCCTAGACAAGTTAGAAGTCTTTTTATAAATGCCAGAGGTTTTAGAAGAGTGTCCTTGTTTTCTGCCTGAATTAGACAATCGCCCAGGTATGGATAAATTTGAATATTTCTTTGCCTGCAAAATGCAATTACTGGTGCCAGGCACTTTGTGAAGACCCTGGGCGCAGCAGATAAGCCAAAGGGCAGTGCAGAGAACCGGTAATGCAAATAGCCTGATTGGAATCACAGGTATCTTCTGCAAGATTCCCTGATTGGGATATGCAGAAAAGCCTCTCAAATCTAGAGTTACCAACCAGGCATCCTTGCCTAGCATAGGTAGTAACTGTTGGAGATTCAGCATCTACAATTTTGGAATGTCCAGAAATGTATTTAGAATGGATACGTCCAGAATTGGACACCATGATTTGTCTTTTCTGGGTACCAGGAAAAGTCTTGAATAAAAACCTTGTTCCTTTTCCTTTTCTGGTACTGGTTGAATAGCCCCCATATTCATGAGGGACATAACTTGTTTCTGGGCTTCTGCCCACTGATTTGGAGGCAGATCTGGCCATCCGTTTGAGACTGGCAACATGTGGAAATGAAATCTGTATCCCTGGGATACTATTTTTAAAACTCATTTGTCCTGGGTAATCAGTTGCCAGTTTCGTGCATGAAGTGTCAGTTTCCCCCCCAAAGGGGCGGCCAAAAGATAAGTGTTTGGTGATTGCAGTGGAAAGTCACTGAGACTGTTTACCGTAGGAAGGTGCCTTGTTACTTCCAGATTTGGAGGTGGAGGCAACCCATTGCTTTGTTCTATAAGTTCCTTGTGACTGAAACCTGGAGCCTTTGGAATGTCCGGGTTTGACCTGAGCAGCTCTGGTGGGTACTGGAAAGGACCAGTTCTTAGTAGGCCAGTATCTACTGAACCTGGGTAGCTGCATTTGTAGGAAATATTTTACAGTTTGCATAGATTTAGCTTTATCTTTCATCTTTTTCAAAACTTCTTCGGCCTTATTACCAAATAGACTGTTCTGTTGTAAAGGAGCATCCAACAATTTTGCTTTAACATGGTCATACAGATTTTTCTCCTTGAGCCAAGCATGCCTTCTTATCACAGATCCAGTTACTGCAGCCCTGCAAGAGGCCTCCAAGGAATCAAAATCACATTGCAAAGTATGTTTACCAACTTGCTCAGCTGAATGCAATAAATCTTGTAACTCTATTTTCCACACAGTCAGAAATCAACATTTTCTGTTTAAGTAAGCCCATGACATGCTGTTGATATTTAAGCATATGAAATTGACAGTTTAAAGCCCTGATTGCCAAGGTTGCAGACGTATAAACCTTCTTACCCCATCTATCCAGCGAAATCAACATTTTCTGTTTAAGTAAGCCCATGACATGCTGTTGATATTTAAGCATATGAAATTGACAGTTTAAAGCCCTGATTGCCAAGGTTGCAGACGTATAAACCTTCTTACCCCATCTATCCAGCGCCATGGAATCTCTATCAGAAGGGGTAGGATTTTCAGCAGTAGAAGCCTTAACGCCCTTGGGACTTAGAGAAATGGTTTCAGGGTCAGCAGTAGGGTTTTTAAAAATAAATTTGTGGGAGTCAGGAACCCTGTAATATCTGTCTGGCTTACTAGGAGCCGGAGGCAGGGAATCAGGAGCAATACTGGACACTGAGAAAACATCATCAACAATGTCTAGAACAGAAGTTATAGCCAAAGACCTATGCTGAGGAGGAAGAAGAAAATCCCCAAGTCTCTTTTTAGATTCTGAAAAATCCTGACTCTCCCAGTGAGTGTTCCCTTAAGGTATGCAAAGTTTCACCAAAAGAAAAATCCTCAGGAGGAGGAGCAGAAGGGATGGAATCTTCTGTATCAGAGTCCTCATAAGTGGGAATAGATAATTCCTGATCAGCAGAGGAATCAGAAAAAATAGAAACCTGAGCTGAAGATTCATAGTCAGTGCCTTCCTAGGCCTCTTAGCAGGAGGGGGATGGGTGCCTCTGATCAAGGTAATTAAATCCTCAGCCATTCTGATCATTTGTTTTTTAGGCATTGGGGCCTGAACACGTGGCCCAAGCGTCATCTTTTTTGGACATAGAAGTAGTTTTTGGCCTTAGTTTTGAAGATGACGTCAGTTTAATATACAAATCTTTAGGCCTGAAAACACCCTCAGAAGCCGGTGCCTGCTCAGCGGCTCCAGACCCATCCAAGGTAGAGACATCTACAGGCTCAATACTTAAAGTATCTCGTGGCATACCAGACTCCAAATGGGTCTCAGTAGAGGCCTGCGAATCAAACGCAGCGGGTATCAGGGGCTGCGAAAGCACCTCACTGAATACCGGCGACTGACTTAGGAGAAACTTCGTAGGTTTTGGACCTCGATGGTCTGTGTCTGTCTTTTTCTTTGCATTTTTTAGGTATTCCAGTAGTCGGATTGCTAACCGACGACATTTCTGGATAGTTAAAAATCTTGAGCCAAAATATTTAGAAGCAAAAATATACCGACGTTTAATAGTGCGTTGATTAAATTTAGCACAAAACCGACAGCAAGGCATGTTGTGGTCAGGGCTTAGGCAAGGAATACAGTACAAATGAAAATCCTAATGAGGTATTTGCTTCCCATAAGTAATACAATTAACTTTTATTGACATCGGTAAGGAGGAAGAAAAAGTTTCCCCAACAGGGTACTTAGATTTTATTTGAAGACTTTGGTTCTGAAACTCGAAAACGAAAATTTCAGGAGTCGGCAGACCGGCACTTGCGAACTGCTTCTGCTTCAGGCACGGTGCAGCAAGAAAGACTGATGTAATGGCGTTGGCTGCATGTTTTATACCCCTGACGACCTGACGTCATGGAAGAAGGGACAGCAACTGACGCAGGACCCAAGACTTTGTTAATCAGGCCGACTGAGGACAACCTGCCAGCAGATTACCCGAATGTAATGGCTGCAACAGTGAAACACGAAGAACATCCAGAACATTCTGCAAAATCAAGGACAGAATAAAAGTAGCACTTGTGTCTACCTTGGATGGGGGGATACTCTGCACATTTACACTGCATAACTGCTCCTTGTCTTGCTTAGACACATCCAGAGTCACTACATGGGGGAGTAGGGTGCAACAAGTATGTCACAATTTGAAATGCCTCTGGCTGACTGTGATGGCCCTGACACATTCGTCATACCTCTTCAACCTCAGAGCAAGACATCTGGACAAAGCCATACATAGAAGTGGGACAAAGCCCCAAAAATAAGGACAATTTTTAAATATTGCTCTTATAAACCTAGAAAGATAATAGAATAGTAGGTCTTGCATTAGTATGAATTTTATGAAGGGTATGAAATCTGAAACTCAAATGTCTGTCATTATTTTCTAACTTCAGTCTTTAATGATTTGTCACTAATTTGCCAAAAAAACACAATTTTATGAAAAATGGACCAAAAATGTGATGCAAAAATATAAAATAGCCACACGATACAGCTGGGAACCTGCAAAGAAGGGACACTTTAATATCAGTACTGCTAACTTGAGCAGCTGACAAAATAAAAGAATCTACATGCATTTCTGAAATAAAAGTAATCTATAACTCTGATTATTACAGTTATTTCTTAATTGTAAACCCTCCACGTTTTCTTCCAAAATTGCCATTTTGTGGCAGGATTATTAGGGGTAGAGCAACATTTCGAGCCAAAATCGGGGACAGTTGAGAGGTTTGGATATGCCTAATTCTATAAAGCAATTTATTTGCACGTACCTCTCAACCTGTTAATGCAGGAAATCTGGACAAGGCCAAATATACTGGGGGAACATATAAACAGTACTAAAAATTGTTGTATAAACTGAGACAGTTGATAGAATAACAGGTCTTGCTTTAGCATGCATTTTTCTGAAGGTTACGAAGTCTGAAACTCAGTGTCTGTCATTATTTAGTGACTTAATTCCTAAATTATTTGCCAGAAAACCACACATTTTATGAAGAACAAACCAAAAATAAGAAGCAAAAATGTATTCATTCTGTGAAAATCTGGACAGTTGAGAGGTATACTTCTGCCGGGGCAGTCTTTGAATTTGCCGCCCTTCCCATTCACAAAATAATGGTTGAATGGATCCTCCCCCCTGCAGCCATTTCAATGAACCATTACTTGACTATTTCACCCCATTTACCATAAACACTAATGTGCATACTGCTTTACTTCTATTATGATTTGGACTTCATTTGAAAGTTTTATTTTGCATTTTACAGCACAAACACCAAGACATCTGCTAAACAAATCAATGCAATCTCACAATGAAAACAGACTTAGCATTAAAACTTCTCTGCTCTTGAAACTCACATTCATTGAAACAGCATTGAAACCCACATTCAAAGAAAATACATTTTGCCAGTGGCAGACAAAGATTAACTTTGGGCTGTTTTCAAATCACAGGCCCCTTGCACACGGAACATACACGTGGTCTTTGATACATCTTCCTGATTGTATTAAATTATATTCCTTGTACAATATAGTACAGTTGTTAGAGGGTGTTTTAAATTTGTTTTGAACATTTTTCAAGTAAACAATGAAACAAAATGCATGCACCAATAATGACAAAACTGCCCAATTCAGAACATTTTTCCAGTAAACAATAAAACAAAATGCATGCACCAATAACGACAAAACTGCCCAATTCAGAACATTTCTATCATAAAAGTCTTCTCAAACTTCTACAGTCCACCAGTATCAGTAAATATGCACAATCTCGGAAGAAGTAAAAGTCATCTAAATAATTCCACATTAAAAAAATCTGCAACTAATGAAAAAGTTGCTGCTAGCAAACAATTTTATATTTCATTGTTTCATCTACAAATAAAGTGGCTGTTGCCCTTGAGGAATAAACTGCCTATGTTGCATTAAAAAAACGATAAACTAGTAATACTGCAATAGGGAATGGATGGCAAACTGATAACAGGTTCATAGGTTACTAGGTATCTTCACCAAAAAGGACTGCAGCATCCACCCCCTTTACAATACAGTACAATATCAGCAATGCATCTACCTACTGTGGGAGTAGAACCCACAACCTTCTGCGTCAAAAGCAAGTACACTAGCTGTTGTGCTATTAACAATACAAGGAGACTCAGCATAAGCAGCACTAAACTTTTGTTCCCCTGCAGCTCTCAGCTTATTGTAAAATCTTCTTGACACTCAGCTGTATCTCTGAATTTTGCAGCACAAGAAATCTGGAAAAAGCCAAAATTTAGGGGGGGGGGGGCAAAAGACCAAACAACAGGGACACATTTTAAACATTGCTTGTATAATGTTGGAAAGTTGCTAGAATAAAATGCTGTGTTACCAGCATACATTTCACTGCCAAGGACTGAACCCAGGCCCTGTGCAAAACAGTTAGAGCAATATACCTCTATGCCAAATCATCTGTTTTATGAAAGAGAGGAAGACTGAAACTAAAATGGCTACTATTTAGTAAATTCAGTTCTCACCATAGCTGTCAACATCTTAGCACAAACCACCTGAACAAAGCCAATAATGGGGGAATACAGCCCCCAAACATATTCAGTGAATTCAGTTCTCACCATAGCTCTCAACCTCTTAGCAAAAAGACCTAGACAAAGTAAGTAAAGGGGGAATACAGCCCCCAAACATATTCAGTGAGTTCAGTAAATCATCATAGCTCTCAACCTTGGCACAAAAAACCTGGACAAAGCCAATAATGGGGGAATACAGTGCCGAAAATAGGGACAAATTTCAAATATCCATCTTAAAAACTTGCTATAATAATAGGTTTTGTGTTACCATGTACTTTCTGAAGAATATGAAGTCTGAAATTCAAATGTTTGTCATTTTTTCTTTAACATTTTTAACCAGGAAAGTCTGACTTGGAACAAAAGCCAATTTTTGGCAAAGGCGCAGGAAGAAACTCCAGACACGTCTTTGTAAGATGGGAGGACACCAGAGCAAACCCACAGAAACACAGGGAGAATATGCAGACTCCACACAGGAGGCACCCCAGCCAAGAATCAAACCAGAGAACCTGTAGCTGTCATGCAACAATGCTACCACTGCACTACTTGGCTGTGTTAAGAAACAAAAATACAGAAACCACAGATTTCATGAGGAACAGAACAAATATGAGGCAAAAATCTGCAAATTTTTTTACAAATAGTTGTGGGTAGGGAATTCAGGCTCTTGCTACTTGGGCCCAAGGTACAGGGTTCAAGCCTTATTCTCTACCCACCATGTAGCAAGTGGGGCACTGCACACACATGTAGTATAATTCTGTATGTGTACATGGGAGCATTTATTTTGATTGACAAAAATTGTTGATATAACTGGAGCCGGTGCAGCTCAGCAAAAATAAGTTGTTTGAAAAGCAGCGACTCTTTACGTTACAGATCCTACTACAGTGGGGATCACAGAATATGCCTTTTCCCCACATTAGTGTAGTCTTGGAGTTGGAATATGTTATTAGCAGGGGGAGCAGGGAGGCTTGACCCTCTTCAAAAAAATGTTTTATTTATTTTTAACCATTTTTGGATCAATGTTATCTGTATTCGATGACATGCCATTGATGGTCGTGGGATTTATAATTTGTGCTGTTAATCAAAATATATGCTCCATTGTATATATAACACATATGAGCTCTGGGCAGTTCTAGTGGCAGCTCATCTGAACTACTACACTACCTTTCTCTCCTATACTGGAGTTGCCTACAGTTCAAAACTTTCTCACTCTGACCTTTGGAAGTAGCAATGGTTAAAGGACATAATGTTATTAAATACAAATCTCTCCTCTCATCCTTCATGCCCTTTTCCCTGTGCTCCGTCGCTCTGACATTTCACCCCTTGCTGCCTAATTGCTTTATGTCCCTTAAAGTATTACACTAATTACTGCATTACAGTGACCTCACCTTGCACAATTATTTCAACTTCTTGTCTCCTACTGACCCCCTATACTGTGCCTTTATTTGGTAGACACACTTTCAATAGATATACAAAATGACACATCACTACAACAGCATACCTTTGACAACTTTGACATAAACCCTCCACCCTTCCTAAAAGACTATTCCCTCAACTTAACCCACATTTCTAGAAAACTGTTTGTAATCCAACTACAGCTTCCACAAAACTACTTTAGTCTACATACTCTACTTAAGAAATTCCTTTCCAAGAATAAGTATCAATTTATCAAAATGCTTTTGGATGGTGGTATATAACTGAACCCCATCTCCTGTAACCACGTGCTAAATTGTGCATTTGCCTCAACCCCACAAAACCAGGGACTTCAAATTAGCATTTTTAACAAAATCCTATCTTAAAAAAAAACAAAACCAAAGACAGTTCCCAGAACAAACCACGATCCACGAAAATGTCACAATGAACTTCTTTATTGAAATACAAAACGATGGTTGAGCGCTTTCATCTACCCAGCGATTTCATCAGAACACTAGATAAATCAAAACTTGCCTCTTAAATACTTTAAAATACCCACCTAATACATCACCTGACCAGTTAAACCACCTTTCAATTTTAAAGACATAAAAACAATGTTTGGCAAAACCCATACAAACAACCTTAAAGTATTGTTAAGAATAATTATTAATTAAAAAATGCCTAAAACAACATTGAAAATCAACCTTGAACTGAAAATTCTCTGTCAGTTTGAATTTAAAACATGACCCCAATTCTGATAATACATGCTAGATATATACTTCATATACAATAGTGCAATAAATGCATAAAATGCGTGATTGAGAAACAATATTAAATATATAGTACAAGTCTAACAATTGATACATATTACATAAAATGTAAAATATGAAATTATGAGCTGCGACAATAATATTATGCATTTCTAGGATATACAACTACTTATTTCAAAGAATGAAAAATTTATTTATGTTGTGTGTTAGTTTGTATATATATATATATATATATATATATATATATATATATTTATTTATTTATTTCAGTTTGATTACCGGGGAAGTCCACTGGGTCAAGTAGAACCCATTTTCAGTGGAGGCCCGGGGAGAAAAGCTCCAAAAGGCAGTACAACCAATGCAATGTTTAAGAAATACAAAACATAATACAACAGCAAGAAAACAAAGTAATACACTGCAAATTCCAATTACAATAGACAGTACACACAGTAAGAATATTTTAAAATGCATATTTACAATAGAAAGTAGACACAGCAAGAACATTGAAGATGCAAAATTGCAATACACTGCAAAAACTTTTTTTTTTTTGTGCTAACTATTCAATATTGTCATCATACAGTGAAGTTAGAGCCTGCTAAAAACAAAGCTAGAGTTTGAGTGTATAAAGGTGCAGGAGTACAGGGGCTTAGTCTAGGGGAACCTTGGGATTAAGTAGGGTGAAAGCAAGAACATTTCCATTTTGAAGATAGGTGTAAGAAAAGTTGGGTTTTGAAGTAGTCTGAGTTAGGTATGGTTCTAAGAGAAGGAGGGAGAGAGTTCCATTTCCTACCTAGAGAGAAGAATAGAAGATGTTGACCAGCGGGATGTTTTGGTCTGGGGATGGAGATTAGATTTATATATATTAGATTAGATATATATTTTTCTCACGAACATACAGCATAATTAATTTCTTATAAGGGGCTTAGTGGGAATATATTCATTAATGCCTGGTGGACTAGCCGCATTAAGCCTAATCTGCCATTTGATCTCTTTTTCCCCCAATATTGCCTTAATGTTACCCCCCCTTGGTTTGCTCTTAACCACTTCAAGGATGGCAAATTTAAAGGAGTCACAAACCTGCACTACCAACAAGGTGTCTGTACAGTGCATTGTTCATATCCTTCTTTTTTTATGCAGTATAAATGGTCATAAATTCTATTACGTAATTTCCTGTCCGTTTTTCCAACTAAAAACTTGGACAGGACATGCACTTTTCTATATAAACAACATGTTGGGTCTGGCAGTTTCCCTTGCAAAAATAAATCCTACTTCTAATGTTATTCTCTAAACTAATACTCTCCACTTGTAAGATGGAAGAGCACCGATTGCAATGTTCACATTGCTGAGTCCCTATCCTGTAAGTGTTCCCGACATTGTCACTATAATAGGACCTAATATCAATCATCTTTTTAAAATTCATCCCCGTTTTATAAACGTAGGTGGGCCTCTCACCCACTCTATCACGGATTCCTTCATGACTAATAAGAATATTCCAATTAGTCTATAATCTTTCTCACTTCCCCTACATGTTATCCAAACTGTAGTATACATGACCTATGATATCCATCTCCTGATGTATTACTTTCATTTCCATTAGGTGACAATAAACGCTTGCCCAGGACAGGTGTATATTTATCCTACCTTAATCACAAATAAAGACCTAAAAAAAGACATTCCGAACATTGGAAGCATCAATAACAAATTGATTACAGTTGAATCCTGGCTAAACACACGCGCACACACCCACCCTACCTGAGCCAACAACCAAGCAAAGTCCGTAGCAGCAAAATCTATCCATGTAACGAAGTCCCCACACCGAGTTAGCCCTTCTCGCGAAAACACCTTCAGGTTCGTCCTATCCTTCCAGCGAGAGCACCAGCCTGCCTGCAGAAGTTGTAGTCCAATCCCTGTCCAGTCTATGCAGTTGTAACTGCATAGACAGCTGGGAAAATTTGGACTTGAATGTTGTTGTCGTAATCCGGACTGCTGGTGGAGACCATCTGGATTCTGTGCGCATGCTCCAGACTGGTTCACCAGCAGTATGAATATCGGGAAATGCCGCGAGTGCGCATGCACGATGTTCTGGGACTCGCGGTTGCTTTTATTTTTTGTTTTTTTACAGCTGGGGGGGGGGCTGCAGTCCAACAGCACGGGCCGCCCATTCCTTTGTTACATCCCGCTCTCCTCTCATCCTATTTTACCTCCATTTTCTATTTGTTTCTTCCATATGAAAGTGCCCAGTCTTTCTTCATCTAACATCTTTCTTTTTTTCCCCCTGGTCTCCATGTCATGTTGTCCCATTTCTTTAGTGTTTCTTCATTCATTTTTATAAATTGTTTAACAGAAGTGGTGTTTTTATATTCTGATGAAGTTCTGAGGATAGAACAGACGTGCTTAGTCTAGTTTATTAAATTAAGTGTCTTCACATGGGTCAGTGTTTTATTTATAACTATAGAGCACAAAACCTTTTAGCACAATGACTTAACCAACAGATCGTAGAAAGGATCATTGCCAAACTTAGGGAGCCTATAACAAGAAAAATAACCATAGATGCTATATAGGTATTACGGATGTTTCAGACATTTTATGAAAATCTGTAAAACAAGCAGAAATGTGGAAAACAATACAGTCTGAAATAGAAATACTGATGGGAGATAATCATGCCACGTTCAGAGGAATATATGGCTCAACAATTAATAACTAAGAAGAGATTATATAAAAACAGAGATATATAACCAGCAGGGAAGTTTGTAGGAAACAATATTATTCCACTGAAATTTTGGAACAGTATTTTAAAAGTAAGGAAAGCACCAACATTTTGGAAGAAAGCTATGATGCCTATATTACCCAAGGATGGTAAAGACCCATCAGACCCATTTCAATTTTATAACATGATTATAAAATGCCACTGTCTATACTAGCTAACAGAATGGCAAAAGTGATGCCAAAACTGAGAGAGATCAATTATGAAGGGAAGGCAAAGATTTGACATCATTAATAAAATAAAGACAATCCAGGGGGAAGCAGAGTATAAGAAAACACTACTATTATTGGTGGGTCTTGAAACAGTGAAAGTATTGAATAGAAACAAAGGATTTTTTGGGTAGGGCTAATAAGGAGGACATATGAAAGCTCAGAGGCAAGAATTAAGGTGGGAGGGTTTCTCTCCAACACGCTGCGTATAGACAGAGGAATCAGGGAGGAGTGTCTTCTTTTTCCTTTATTTGCTTTATATTTAGACTCATTAGCAAAGGACATAATGGGCTCACAAATTTAAGGATAGAATTGGTTCAGTAACCAAAAAATGGTTAGCTGTATTTTCTGATTATATTATTTTCTGCTTGATTAATCCAGAAAAAGATATTTCAGCGTTTTACATAATTTTGAGATTGTTTCAAGTCTTTTCTGGATACAAAATAAATGAAGATAAAACAAGGTCTGTAGTTGTAAACTACATACCCACACATGAAATGGTTTATCTATACTCATATATTTATGGGGACACAAGATGGAGTATTTGTGTGTTTGGATTAAAAATGATTCTGTTATGGCACCCATGGAGACTAAACAAAAATTAGTATAGAAATTGAGAAGATGGAACCTCTTGATTATGGACATGGATAGTAAGATACAGCCAGTGAAAATGGTTTTAGTCCCTTTAGTCTTGCATACAATTCAGGTATATCTTTATCAACCTTAACACCTGCCTCACAAACATGGCAGATGTATTTTGAAGATGGCTGCAGTAGAAAGTGCTGACCTGGTGGAGTCGGTGCACAGAACTGAATCTCTCTTCCAGCACCAGCCACGAGAATAGCATCAACTAGGATCAACAACTTTGGTTCCGTACTAATGATGCAGAGTTTGAACTAGAGAAGAACAACTTACAAAGCACACTTGATCCAGACCGACTAAGTGATTTCAGGAAGAACAAGGGAAGACCATATTGTAGGAGAAATTAGCTTAATGAAGAAGACAAGAAGAAGAAACAGGTTCAGGTGCCTAAGAATAACCAGCTTAGCTTCATCTTAACTTATACCAATGATTGCACCCAGATCTGAGATATTATAAAAACGTTTTGGCCTGTCCTTACACAAGATGAGAAAATACGTGATACAGTGGGACCAGAACCAAAGTTTGTCTTCAGAAGCAAAAAGAATTTGAAGAGGCTATTATGCTATAAAGATGGCATTCCTAGAAATAAAGTAACTATGAAGAAAGGAA
Source organism: Protopterus annectens (assembly GCF_019279795.1). Taxonomy (NCBI): domain Eukaryota; kingdom Metazoa; phylum Chordata; order Ceratodontiformes; family Protopteridae; genus Protopterus; species Protopterus annectens. The sequence continues at coordinate 429,793,615 of NC_056740.1, read as the reverse complement.
CATTTAGATGTGGGAAATGCTCAGCGTACAGAGGTATTGATACTAGTCATTTTTTCCAACATCCACTTTCAGGGTTAGAATATACACTTTCATGCAACGAAAATTGCAACATACAACATGTTATTTATTTGGCTACCTGCCTACAATGTGCAGCATATTACGTAGGCAAGACTGATTAACCCTTCAAAAATAGAGTTCTAAGGCATTTGAGGGACATACGAAACAACGATACTAAGAACACTCTGGCTAACCATGTGTTAGAAAATTCGATGCATAGTTTTCATTTTAGTTATTGAGTGTACTATACAAGGAATTAAGAAAGGGGATCTAAATAACTGCACAGAAAAGAATGAGGTTAAATAGATAGTTAATTTGAGGGCGTATCGACCATCAGGCTTGAACACCATAGTTCCATTAAAACCCATTCTGAAGGGCAGGCGCCCTATGATTGGATAAAATTAAGGCGTGTTTCTTTAATTGAATTTTGATTGGACAGGTGGTTACTAGGCTAAAAAGAAGGTGATGGCTCAGAGATGACACCTAATTGGTTAAGTTTTTTATTAATGGAAAGGGAACCCTAACCTTTAACGATCTGAAGAAGGCAAAGCGAAAGCGCTTATCATATGTGACGGGACCCTACAATTTGTTTTTAACTGAAGCTTTGCTCTTGAACTTTGTGGAGTTTTAAATAAAGAAGTTATATTTTACTTCAGTTGTGTTGGTGCCATTTGGAATTTTACATGTTGTTTCTACTGCCAAAACTACATCTTTAGCAGTTACAAGCTATCTTTCTTTAAAACATGAATGGGGTATTGGGTTGGGTGGTGACGGTTTCCAATAAGTGTAAATACATGTTATGGATTATGGGAGATAAAGCCCTGTCCATGCCACAGGTGACCCAAGCTTGGATGCTTGTAGGAACTGGTTAGGGTGGATGGGAATGAGTAGCTGTTGCTGTCTCACCCATCCCAGAGGTGGGGGGGGGGGGTCAGGCAGCTCCAGCATGACACATGGGGGGCAATTAGCAAAAGCACTAGATATTCACCTAGTGGAGTTCTGAGCTACAAATGCTCGCACTACCATAGTGCAAAGGAGGTGAGTGGAAACCAACGTGCAGGCAAGTCTTCCTTTCAGTGGTAGCAACTGGGGACTTGAAGGAGTTGCCAGGGGGGGGGGGGGTACTCAGCAAAGAAGAGGATAGGCACCCCCCCCTCACAAAACAGTAAGCTGGCTTGCTCTCTACAGCTCGACTCTTGCTGGGTGTTTCAAGACAAAAACAAATGGGCAGCAGGGTTTCAGCTAACCTAGAAACATCTGGAATTAATCTACTTGAGTGAAAGGAAAAGAGCTGCTGGGCAAGGTCCTGGGAGAAGCAAAAAATATACTCAGGTAAAAAGATGTACTTGTGATTTCAGGCATAAAAAACAGTACAGTTTCATCTCTGTATAATGCATGTCACCAATCAGCTTAGTGATGTTATCATAAATACAGTAACTGTAAATACCCCTATTCTGGGCAAACAAACTATTTTACCTCCGATTATAAGTAATGTCAGAGAAATTCAGATATATTATTGATGGATACTGGATTTTCCATCCTGGAGAGAAGACAAATGCACATCCGCAAAGGAATCAGGAAATAATATAATGTGGAAGGATGCAACAGTAAAATGTCTGTGAAATCCTGCAATTGTTACCTATGTATTATAGGTAATAAACCACTGCTGCTCTGACAGTTCTTACTGAATCTTTCAGTGAATTTATGCGGATATTTGGGTACAAAATGCATCTAAAACTAGCAATCCACCATTTAAATGCATCTCACTGCTTACAATGGTCTGACTACAGTGACATGATCAGTACATGGAGGTTTTCTATCTGCCTTTTCCAGTGACAGATAAGGTCACTATACTGCACTTTTATTTCTAAGATAATGACAGCTGTGAACAGGTATAATTAAATGTGAACTGCACTTTTAACCTGAAAAAAAATCACATACCAACCTCTAATGGAAATAAGTATACTGTGACATTGCAGACTGTGCATAACAAGCAATGTATTAATCCCCTTTTGACAGATCTTAGTAAGACTTTCAGACAATTATATATAGATAATGAACCATATAATATATCAAGACTGTTAGTTTTTCCTTAAAAATGAATAGAAGGCATTACTGAAACTGTCTCAGCTATACTGTCACTGTTAATAGAGTGTGTTTTGTCAGTGGTAAACAATTAGAGAAGGGGAAGACTATTCTGGTGAAATGCACATAACTTTTACTTCTGATGTAGTACAAAGTCAAAGAACATACATTCTGGACACATACTTCATTCTGTAACTGAAGACAAGCCATATACCTATTTCCTCGCAGACATTGTGCATACTATATAACATGCCAGACTACAAGTGTTAAGGAACTATGCATGCCCATGTATAAGAGAGAGTTCTTAGTAAAATGTTCAAAAAACTGACACTCAGGTAAAGACTGCACCTAAGACTGCTACTCTTCCCTTAAGGACTTGCCTTCAGTTTGCAATGATAGGTTCATAGGTTGGTACTAGGCTATCCGCCCTAGGGCCTATACAAGCCTAGCCATAACAATTCCCTGGCTATTTATTCCCACACTATTTACTTCCCTGGACCCCTGTCTAGCAGGACGACTGACGTGATCCCCAGGGTGAACTTCCTTTCTCCCATCCAATTGTCAAGTTCCTTTTGAAGAGGGCCAAAGAGGCGCTCTTGCTTGACATGTATCAGCAGTCTATTCCAGAGTCTGGGGAGTCTCTGGGTCAGGAACCTATCCCTCCAGTATCTTTTGTTTATTGTGATGACAAGGTTTAGATCCCTGGAGCATGTGGCTCTGAGGGATTGGGATTTCCTTAACTGCAGCATGTCCAACAGCTCTGGGTTTGACATGGCCTTGTATGTTAAACAGAGCTTGCCTCTGAGTAGACTATATGAGACAGAATATAGCTGGAGTTTTTTAGATAGTCAGCATAGGGCATCTGCTTTAGGCCTGTGATTCTTTTAGTGAAGTATTTATGTGGCCTTTCCAGTTGTTGCAGATGTTTTGAGAGGTACATACCAAACAGGGTGTTGTATTCTATAATGGGTCTAATGAGGGATGAGTACAGTGGGATGACCTCCTTTTTTCTGGATGAAAAGCCCTTAGTGATGAGGTGTGCCACATAGGATTTCCTGACTGTTGTGGCAATGTGGTTATTGAAGGTGAGACCACTGTCCACTTGTGTCCCTAAGTCTCTTATCACACTTTCGATGTTTAGTGTACTGCCACCTATGTGGTAATTCACAGGTACATGTTTTTTCCCAAAGGGGACAACTATACATTTCTTGACAGTGAGTTTGAGCCCATGGCTCTGGCACCAAACATCTGTTTCTGTAAGGCCCTTTTGTAGAGTATCCACATCATTTTGGGTGATGCTGGCTCTGTGCTCTATTCTTCTGAACTGCCATAACCTGTACATTCCTGCTCCTTACCAAGGAGGAATTCATTTAAAAGCCTTTATTTTAGCTGGGTACAGGCCAACCACACCAGCAGGATACTAGCCAGAAACCCTCTGTCAAATACACCCCCTCTGGTATGACACTAAGTTATGAGTTATGCTGCTCTACTGGTACAGTTTCTGGATTTAAAACCTTTAATTTCCTGGTTACAAATCTCTGGAACCTTTCCAGGTGAGTGACATGACTGGATTGTACATACCAAAGAGGGCACTGTATTCATTGATGGGCATAAGGGAAGACTATGGTGGTAGGTTGACTTCTATGGATCACAAAGCTATTCCCTTGGAGATTAACTGAGCCAGACAGAAGGATTTCTTGACTATGGTGGAAACAAGATGATCAAATGAGAGAGAGAGTTGCCCACATAAGTACCCAGGATAGTTTCTGTCTGAAGAGTACCACCCATTATAAGATATTAAGTGGGAAGCTGCTTTTCTGCCGAATGCTACTATGCTGCACTTTTGTGCATTTAGCTTGAGACAATTTTGGATACAACAGGTATGTGCATATTCCAGCCCTTGCTGGAGTTGTTTAGTATCAGTAGATTAGTTGTTAAAAGTGGCCAGCTTACAGTCTTCAATAAAAGTTCAGTTCTCTGCTGATCAGGTTAGATTAAGATTTGTTGCATGATTTTATAACTTTCTTATAGACCTTATTTGTACTGGAGGATCACCAAGGTGTTTTATTTTTATTCCCCATCATATTTGGATCTACTGGTGACTGCCAGACCTACACACTTTAAAAG